>NW_009721852.1:17897-35985 GCF_000703405.1 Apaloderma vittatum | reverse complement strand
AGGGCAGGTTCCAGCCTCCCGCTCTGGAAACGCGTCTCTGAAGGCTGTAATGACCACAAGCATAAACAGCAATGAAGACCCACCTCTCGGAGGCTGTGGAGTACCCAGCCAAGAAGGGAAGAAACTCCCCCCTCAGGGCTGACCTCAGCCCGCTTTCCTGACAGGCGAGCCTTGCAGCTACACACAGCCCGTCAGGGTCAGGGCAAGATGACCACGCGCACCGACAAGAGCTTTTACTTCAGCTGTTTGCTTGACTGACTAAAAGGAAGAACTACTTAAGTGGAGAAAACAATCCCCTTTCCCTGCAACCATTTACTTTTATCATTGCAGAGCTTAGGGCTGCCACCAGCAGAAGGCAGCCAACCTCAGCCTGCCCCTCTCCACAGGCCTTTCCTCGACCAGAAGCCGCTACGCAGACGTGTCTGGCCAGGGGCTCTGCTCGAGAGGAGCCATTTCTAACCAAGAAACAGGTGGAACAAGTTAACAGCAGGATGATGTCATGATACTGCTACAGCAGCATTTTCATGTAGGTCCTCCTGTAAATTGTGCCTGATCTGGAAAGTTTATCAAGCTCCCCCACTACCATCACGTCAGAGGAAGAGGTCAATGTGCTGCATGGAAATAATCCCAAGTACTTGGGGCTTGAAGCTGTTAGTGAAGGCATCAAGTTTTCTGTGACTGAGTGTTTGTGGCAGCTATTGAAGGAATCAGTCTTCTCCACATTTCTTACCTTAGGAAATCAGCTACAGTTGCAACACAACCTTGACCTCTGCTCAAGAGAGATCACGAAGTCAAATAGCTTGGCTTAGCAAGGACTGTTGGGCTTTAGAAGAAAATTTCCACTGAAGTCCGTCTCATTCTTCAGCTATGCCAATTCAACACGAGATTCTCAGTCCTGCTCTTGTTAAGGACATCCTAATTCATGAGGCCACACAGGCAGTGACGTGCTTTGCAGGCTGAGTTTAGGACTACAGTCCAGGCATGCATTTATTCTAGCTGCAATAGATACAATCCATACTCTAAGAAACAGACCAATTAAGCAGTAAAAAAATTTCATTCTCTCACTAACCAGACATGCTTCAGGCCTTATGACTAAGATGAAAAGTACTTTTCCTTCCAACATTAAGTTCTTCTAATAGAATTGTTAGACAAATTCAGCAAACATTCAGCTGCTAAACATCTGAGGAAGACTTGCATTACTATTGAAAAGAAAAAAAAAGAGCCCCAGGCCAAGCTTTTCTAGGACTAGAGAATTTTGGCATCAAATATGCAACCCTATAAAAGAGCTCACATTACAAGAAAGCATTTGACCTAAGACTCAGACCACTATAAAACAGGACCCCATATTAGGTACCCAGTATGTGTACTCAAATGTGGAAAATTTGGGTTGTTCTTTAATTGTGATCCAAGACTTTCCCCTCTGCAGAGAAACAGCTCTGCTAGGGTTAGGGAACATGCTGCCAGCATGGCTATAAGAAAGGGTTTTTTCAAGCACTGGCAGCCAGTGTTAACAGCAGCTCAGCTCCTGCTGCAAAGGGGCACTTGGCAGTGCCAGACCCCAACGGGACTGCATAAAGCAGAGGAAGGGCAGAGCACTGCCAAAGGCTGACTGGCAATAACATTCATAAGGGCCAGTGAGCCCTCAGAGTGCTTCCAAGCATTAAGCATTAGCTCTTGGAGACAGCAAGCTTCTATCAGATCCCAGACAAGGGTAGTTCAAGTGAAAAGGAGAGGTAGGCACAAAACTCGAGGAGTTTGGCAGCGGCTGAATCCTCAGATCAGAAATAGGCTTTTATTATTGCTGTCAGCTGACGGGCAGACTAAGGGTAACAGCAAGGCTCACGAGGCAATTCCTGGAAGGGAGAGAGGCAGAGGGATTTTTTCCCATTACACTCCAAAGCTGCTTACAGACATTCATTGAAGACTCCATCCACCATGAACATCTCATCACATCGCGATTTTACTTGCTAGTGGTTTTCTGACAGCACAAAATGCACCCTAGTTCTGAATGTCACGAGCCTTTTTCCACCCTCTCCTGCTCAACTCCGACTGTAATTGAAAGCACAACGCACAAGTTCCAGTCTTCCCCTACTTTGCTCCTTTGCTATTTCTCCTGGATTTTAGGCATGGCAGCTCTAAAAGGATTCTAAATGCCTCTGCTCACAACAATTAAGTCAAGCAGCTTAGTCTAGTGCACACTTCAGCTGTAGGTTTCAAAACATTGCTAGAAAAGTCTCCCATATATCAGCACACATCCCAAACCACCCAATCCCATTAATAGCTTGGCTTGTGCTTTCAGGAAAGCAACAACAAGCCCGAATAAATGGGGGGTTTTGTCTGTTTTTAAATCTAAATTCACTTTAAGGTGTACAAATTACGATAGCATTTTTGTGACATGTCTAACTCTTTCAGAGGATCAGTTGGATTTTTTAAGTTATGTCGGTGAAAATAGGGAGAAGGTCTAAACTGCTTCTGCCCTTTCTGAGCAGGACTGCCACGTCACTTACCCCAAGCCTGCCAGCACATTAAATAGTCAGAAAAGGCGTTAGAATCTGTCCATCTGCGAGGAGCAGAAAGAAGCAGCTGGGCGCACCGGGATGATGCACACACACAGGATCGCATCAGCTCAGAAGCTGCTGATTAAACCATAACTCTCTGTAAATTTGCAGCATCAGTGCCTGGCACAAGAGGTGGAAAACAGCAGGCCACCTTGCTGTTAGCCTCAAATTCTGCAGCAATAGGATTAAGGAAATAATGACACTAGTAGAAATAGGAAATGGAAAGTGTTTTGTCAGACCATGCTGAGTAGGAGAGAAGGCTCTCTAAAGCCTCATTAGCAATAAATTAAGTCTCAAAGGAGGTACTAATACTTCTAAAAGGAAGGTTGCCTGAAACTCCTCCTGAGCAACAGCAGCTCTGCAACCGTATTCTCCTGCAGCATAAAAAGTGCCACCCTAGTACTCTAGGAAAAAAAAAGGATCCCTTCGCCTTGCTCAGGAAGACAGACAGAGCCCAAAACAAGAGGGCGTCCAAGGAGAGGTTTCAGAGCATGCCAGGGATAACAGCTCAGCACCCAGTCAGTGTCACCGACTCTCAGAGTGCTACAAGCAAGTTACAGGAGAGAAATCTGAGAATACTCTGTTCTTAGCTGGAAAAGAAGAAAGTGGTGTTAAGTCAGGGACAAAGGACCCAAAAAGTTTAAAGAGTAACAAACTGCTCTATACAGACTTTTGCCAGTTGCAATTCAAAATCCATTGACTGATGAGTGCAGCAGCATTGCCAGGTCAACTGTTTCTCCCTTCAGTGTGTTATCACCCAGGTTATTTCAGGACAAGCTAGCAGACGACCTTTCGAGGACTATAATCTGAACCAGTGCCCTTTCCCAGCAACACGACGTATGGATTGCAGGACAGTGATACAGTCAGTTTGCTTGGCACCTGTCTTCTCCAAACCACCACCTTGCTTAACAAGGCCACGTCATCTGCAGGAGTGATCTTTGCCTCTACAGCTCAGAGAGAGGGCCAGCTCCACCTTCTTCAAGGGGTAAGTGGGCACAAGCCTGTTGCCAATGTGAAAGAAGCTGTTGATGGAAAGAATAGATATGAGAGCAGACAAGGGTCACAAAAGGGAATTCAGAGTTTTATTTCCAAAAAAAGAGCAATGTAATGTTGAAACAAACAAAAAAAAAAAATCAAATTCAATTAGTCTTCCTTTGATTTGAACAGCTACAAAAATAGATTCTACCCAAATCCATAAAGCCAGTTAACAGTACCATAACAAACAAAAACCAAAATTACTCATTCAGATACCACATACAGCAGTCACAGGAATCTAGCATATATTATTTAATGTTTTATTTTTTTAAAGTAAATTTCTAAAATGTTTCTGTTAAAACTGAAATACCCATAAGATTTTTAAAAATTGTACAAAAAATAATTTTAAACCAGTTGGAGGTAACAGTGTGCGTTTATTAAAATCCTGCGCCAAGGCAGTAACATTTATAATTTAAAACCCAGCCCAGTAGAAAAGAGAAATGTGCAAACATTTAAAAGTTAGATGTACTCAGAGGCTTGTGGTGCATCAGACCTGGCGGATCCACTTCTGTCCTAAAGCAAGGCGGGCTCCAAGAGGAGATGTCTCTAATGAGGCACTAAGAGGGGAGCAGAGGCAGGCATGCATGTGCATGCAGGCTGCAGCCCACTAGCCTGCGACGCAGGGAGCAGTCGTGCCCTCTCCCCAGGGACGGTTTGCCCGATCAGTAGTGTTATGGCACTCATCCAATGCCAGAAAGTCCATGATGAATTCTGGTCACTCTGCTTTGGAATAAAAGAATGCAAAAGCCATTTTAGAAAACAGAAACTGGAAGCTAACACGAGCTAATGAGTTAATATACTCAACAGTTGCTGCTGTGAGCTCTGGCTACCTCTCCAGCTTGCTTTATGGTAAGGTTAAGAGTTAGGCAGGAACCTTCAAAGGATTTTTAGCTCTTTTAAAATTGATGCAGCATATTTACTCTTTTGGCACATAAAGATGCTGAACAGTGCTAGCACCTCACTCAGCCTGCAGATTCACATCCTGAAAATTCAGAGCTCTGCTATCACAAACCGTTTAAATAAGCTGAATTTTAGATCTTTAGCTTCACCTACCTCCTCCATTACTTAGTCCATGTCCTAATGGACTTCTTGCCAAATTTCTTTCTGCATAGCTCCTGCAATGACACAATAAAAGATTCATTATTGCAATGGAGTATCATCCCATCCACTCCCAGCTGCTGACAGAAGACCAGGATTAGGTAGTGTCCAGAGGAAGTGCGCAGAGCAGAGCATGTCAGGCAGTCATTTATCCTTACACACCAGCAGTTACCAATCCCACCAAGCTTCCTGCATCCGTTGCAGACAGTAGTCCTTTGTCTACACTTCTGTAGCCCCTGTCACCTGAACATCAGTATTCTAGGGAGACAAGATAAAGCCCCGCACCCGTGGTGGTAGCTTAGATGTACTGTACAGACAGAATGGGAGCAGAGATACTGAACACGTCCAAGTGACAGTGTCAAGCCAGGATTAAAACTCCAGAGTCCCATCCTCGACCAACTAAGCCCGTGTGGCCTGCCCTTAGATCAGCATGGGTTGACACAAATAGAAACCTGTATGCGAACACTCAGAGTCCTGTTCCTTTGGGATGTGGGAATGTGATCTCTCCTGCTTTTCGGAGAGAAAGAGACAAAGCATTATTCATAAAAAAAAAGTCAAGGGACACCACGTGAAAGAGAACCTGCCTCTCCCTTATTATTGCCCTTTGTTAGCTTGTGGGACACACACATGACGAGATTCCAGCACAAGGATCCCTGCCATCATATTGGGCATCCACCTGCTTTCAGTTAGAAATGCCCTCCCTTGCCAGCACCATCCATTAGGAACAGAAGTTGGTTGCTTACTCACCCTCTGCCTCCCTCCAGAGTACTCTGGATCTCCTTCAGGACTTCTGGAAAGCAGAGGGTTAAAGCAGTGAGCCAAACCAGCAGAGATCTGCTTTCAGGCAGCAGCCTAGCCACATTCCATCTCCCTCCACAGCCTCTCAAACCTGCCTCCCACAATGCAGAGGTCAGACCTTATAATATCACTGCCGCTCCAACAGTACCAGGTTTTTACTGAACAGACTGGCATAAAGGTCTGGAGCAGTCATTTGCCAGAGGAAATGTTGCCAGCCCTGGTATATCAGAGCTCTAAAGCAGCAGCTGTTCCAGTTGTGATTTTATACAAGCCCTATTAAAAAGTGAAGATCCTTCTCTTATCAGAGTGGTGAATGCAGCTATGTGGAACAATCACTGCCTGAGGGCATGACTATCTGTCCAACCCCCTAACTTCTACAGATTCATGAAAATCCAGTATTTCTACCAGTCCTGTGTAGCTGCAGATCCTTCAGAAGTGAATACTGACATCCACAACATTCCCAGCAGCTTTCTTCTTTCCCCACCCCGAAAGGCACCTGTCCTGTCAGTAGCAAGACTTCATCTCACTCACTTTCGTCATTGAGTAAGGCATGTTCCATCAGCCTCCCAGACTTTCTTTCTAAAAAAGAGTAGGAAAAAAAGTTTTTACCTAACAATATTTTCCCTTCTTCATGAAATATGTGCAGTTTTGGAAATCCACAATAAAACTGGATTTTTTTGTCCTGTTAAGCACCTTCTGACTTTACTGAATGTTTCACAACTAATTGCTAAAGCTTCTCACATACCAAGCTATATTTTCCAGCAATACTAGTTTGGTTAATGGAAGATCTCATCTGTAATTTCAGACCTTTTCTTCCTTCTGGGAGAAACTACGTTCTATCCTTTCAAGGCCATCTTGCCACATGCAACTTACTCTAGAGATAACAAGTACTGTGTCCAGGCAGGTCACAAAGTTTCCCTCATGACCCTCCTTTACTTTCCCCTTTCTCAGGTAGAAAATATCAGCTGTAGCAATAGGAAAGATGTTTCAGGTTTACACCTCACCCTGCTACCTTTAATACAATTGTATTTTGCTTACCATCTTCTCCATAGTCACCTGAACTCCTTCCTGATCCCCTAGAAATGGAAAGGAGGCAGAAAACAATCAGACTCTGAGGCATAGGGGTGCAAACCATTAATTCACGTAAACTCTTGGCAGCTACAAGAAGCTCCAGTGTGTATTAACTAAATGGTTTGTTGAGCAAGAATAGGAAGGGTTTCATCACATGTTGGCAATGCAGGCACTAGAGGACATTTCTAAACTTTTGGAATAAAATTCCTATAGGACCTCCATAAGCGTCAGATCTACTGTTACTTCCCTTCACAGAGCAACAGTCCACCTCGCCAGTAACACCCAGCCCCTGAAGTATGCAAGAGTCAAGTGTCGGTCAGACACATCATTAGGGAACAAGTAAAACAAGCCAGAGCTGACAGTTCATGACTCTGGCTTAGGGATACCAATTTCATTGCTTCACTACTTCATCCCACCAGCTGTACTAAAACTAGGAAAACCATGAGGGAGAGGGAGGTGACATTTCCTGATGCCAATCCATCTAGAAATGTTATAATCTCAAACTCTTTTTGGTTGAGTTTTTGTGTTTGGGGTTTTTGGTGGGTTTTGGTTGGGTTTGGTTTTTTTTCTTTGGAAGATGGCTTTCTCTAAAAAATGCAAAACTTTGCTGGAAACAGTCAAGTACAACTACTCAGACACAACGTGCAAGAGTTTTTCAGACTTTACCTGGACTTCCTTGCAGCATTCTCCATGCCAGGCTTGTGCACGTGATTGTTGCTTGTAACTTCTGGCGTGTCCACAATGCACCGGGGCTCCACTAACCATTTGGTTGAAAGGGAAAACCTCTCAAACTCTGACGGTGAGATCAGGTAGAAACCTGCAGATGATGGGAATTTTTAAGCGATTCTCAAGTCCAAGAATACAGTTCCCAAACTAGAGGTGATCAAAAAAAAGAACATATCTAAACACCCTCTGTTCTTCAGAAACGGTTGGCATTTCTTCCCATCTGAATGAGGAGGAATCATTGAGAAATGCATTATCCCAGCTTCCCAAGGATTTGTTAGCCTAGAGACTGAGCAATTGAAGAGAGAGAATTGTCATGTTCTGTGCTGACACTTAAGGAAAGCAGCGTAGAAATAATATGTAAAAACTGAACAGCACAGCAGCGACCCACCTTCAGCAGCCATAGGACATTGGATCCCAGTTTTGCAATTTAAATGTTGAGCCACAAGCATAGACAGGAGGCACAATGGAACCATTTCCCCAGTGCCTGCTGCTTAGAGAGACGTTCTCTTGACTGCAGACAAGAGGAGGGTGGACAGAGGGAAGCTACTTATGGGGCACATTGAACCTGCTAGCTGAAAACCAGTGTATTCACCAACAGTAATGGAATAAACTCACTTCTGCTTCTGTTTATTCACTTGTCAGTACCTGTTGGCAACCTGCATCAGCCAGAAACATATATTGGGCTTGTTTATGTAAATACTCACATACAGTCACAGCCCTAACACTAAACACTGAGCCCTGTAATCCATTTTTCATTGTCTGAAGCACACAAGAGGTACATGATTTGGGAGAAGCACATCTTACCTTGGCCGTATTTGGTGAAGACGCAGGATGCAATGCCACTCACATCCTCTTTGCGGATGCAAGGGTAGCGGATCTGTAACTTGAGGAATGGCAGTGAGATGATCTGAATGTCTCCCAGGTTAGTCAGGACAGCCAGGTCATTTTCACTGTAATCGTCTGTCTTGCAGCTGCCAAAGTTTGCAACTGTCACCTTTCGTACCCTACAGCCTTCCAGGGCTGTCAGCTTGAGCTTCAGTTTGGAGCTAACCTTGGGTAATGTGAACACCTGTCAATAAAAACAAGACACTGACATCTCTTCTCTGCACAACCCGCAACCGCTGCACCCCAGGACATCTGCTGCTTTCTCCTTTAACAACGTTTTAATTCACGGTGAATACACACAGGTGTAATCTGAGTCACCCTGGCTCCCTGCTCAAGGGACAAGCAGTAATCAGCCTCAGTCAGTGTTAGAATCTGTTTCTGTTCTGACATCAAGCAGTTTTACCCTTCAGGCTCCAAATCACATTTGTCCCCTAGTTCTTTCAAAATCCCTCTGTATTTGGCTACAAATTATTACAGAAAGAGAACAAGGTTTATGCTGTATATCCTTTCACACTGAAGAGCCAAGGCGAGCCTCAGCAAGCTAGTGTTCAGCAAGTCTTCTCTTTTATGCTGATTAGTTAGTGTGCAAAACAACAAGTTTGCTTCATAGAAATGCCTACCAACTCCCGCTTCTGTACTAACTGCAGTCCACCGAGTATAACGTTATACAGGAATAAAATTTCTATGTTCAGCTTGTGCATCACTGTGCTGAACACCCAGTTTGTCAGCACACACTGGATTTATGGGCTGCACCAAACAGAAATGCTGTCCCAGGAATATTACTCGGGTACAGAAGAATAAGCACTCCCAAGAGTTACCTTACCACTGACTGTTTTAGCAGATCTTATGCACAGTCCATATGCACCTCCTTGCTGACACTTACCTTAAATTGCTCTTCAGACACCACCAACAGCTGATGGCTGCCTTGCATATCAGGACTCTTAGAAAGGTCATGTGCTACTTCTAAAGGTTCTGGGAGGGGAGTGCTGCGTCCATCCAAGACAAGTATACCCACAACAGGAGCCCTGTGCATCAGCTGAATTTCTTTGGCTAGACAAGCAAGATAAGGAAGGAAAGAAAGAGAAAAAACAAACACAAGTCTAGTCAGTGACACTGTGTTAGAACCTAACGCACATCCTTCTCTGAGCTGGAGTGGTTACAATGTGGTTATAGAAGCCTGTCTAAAAAGATTTAGTAGTTAAAGGGTATTTGGACTGAACTGGTTCATGTTAAACAGTGACTGTTATTACATAACGATAGCAGGTCCAGCTATCAGAATAAGGTACGTCTGCACTGAGGCTTGATGGTAAACTTCAGTGAGAGCTGACACAAATTTATATTTCTGAAATCTGCAGGAAATGAGGCTAAGGCAAGTCAAGCAGTGCTGCAGCTCACTCTTCCATTCATTTACTGGAGTGAGCACTGCTTAGCTCAGACACTGCTACACTCAGCTCCGCTCTCACTGATAAACAGCAGTGACTGAGCTACCCTTGCTTTTCTGTATGTACTGTCCATTAGGGCCTTGCTTTCACCAGGCATACTTACCCTGCTCTGCCTTGACAGGTTCATCCATCCTCCTCTCTGCTGGAGGAACACGTAAAGAGAAAGCGTAGACTGTACCTCCATTGGTGCCTGCCCACAAGGACGGGCAGTGGCGGGAGCCTGGAACAACAGAAAGGCTCATGAGCAAGGCACCATCTGTGAGACCCCTTGGATAACCGCTTTCCACTAGCTACACACATCCTACCTGGGCTTACATCCTAAATATCTTTATGTTAGGGCAGACTTGCCAGGGAAACTACAGGCTCCTTGCACTTCTTTTCCCAACACGTTTGTATAATACCAGTGTGGGCTCTGATGCACAGCCAGCCACCATCCTCACCAAAATTAAAAGGCTCTGCTGGGGGCAGGGGTGAACTTTAGAGTAATAAGACAAGGAAAAGCTTATACTAAAAAGTCAGATGTCATTCCAGCACATTTGAAAACAATACACAAAGGCTGCGTCCAAAGATGAACTACTACTTGCCTTGGATTAGCCAGCAGCCAGAATGGCTAAATAACAATTCTGCACAACAACATATGCTCTTGTTCTATATTAGTTTTTCAGCATAGCACAAAGTAGGACACAGGAGGTGCTGAATTTTGCTGGCAGTAAATCCTAATACATTCCTTGGCAGAAGGAGGAAAAAAAAAAACATTAGGAAGAAAGGAGAAATGCTTTTTCTACTCACTGTCTCTCAAGAAGGTATCAGCAAAATACAAGGTTCGCACAAAGCCAGTGAAAGAGTCTTCTGCAGACCGGGCTTCAATCTTCCGCTGGACTGGAGCCAGTTCCATTTCCTGCAATGTGTCTTGGTCAAATTTGGCATTTGCTTCTTGCACCTTCAAAGATGAGGAGACGTTTTGTCACCCAGGCACAGGCATAGGGGAGAGAGATAGTAAGAGTGGCAGCGATAGAAAGGGAACGCACCATCCTATCAGTGAACAGGTATATTCTCCATCATATGTTCAACTACAGACAGCACATCTCTAAAAACATGACTGTTTTTATCTAACATAGCACCATAAGAAACTGCTACTTTTGCCCTTACACCATAGCAGGACTGCAGACTGCCTCCAGGTCTAGGCAGTCCAATCAGGACTCTACATACTCCAAGCTGTGAACAGACAGGACCCCAAAAAGGTGGACCCCTCACCTCCGAGGCATTTCCACTACCTCCTCGTCGCTTCCTACTGGACACCCGGCTTCTTCTGATCCGCCTGAATGACTGACGGAGGGACTTTTTCAAGGATTTCACCCGAGACAGTGGGCCCTCTAAGGCCAATTGGTCACTGGGGTGCAGTGTACACCTGAAAGGGGGAGACAGTAGGCACCTGGTCACTTTCTACAGGGTGGCAATCACTCCCAAGAGTCTAATAGGACACACACAAATGTCGCAGCATGCTTATATATTCTTCAAGATCTTTGAGGACAGAGACCAATGAGGCAAGGCTTCTTGCTGCACTGAGGGCTCTGGAGAAACCACTTATCACAGCTTGCCTGGCTAGTAATTCCAGGCCATCTTTAAGAGAGGATTACCACAGACCTCCTGGAAAGAAGACACTTACTTGACAAAGACCAGTCGTTTCTGCTGGTGGTCAAAAAGCCCAAAACCATGACTGGTACCAAAGGCCACAAGCTTCCATTCAGAGTGAAGGGCCAATGAGGTGACCACAGCTGGTGGCTGACATTGGACAAGGACAAACGGCTGAAAACCAGCTTCAAATCGAACAGATCCATCTCGAGTTTTTAGTTTTTCATGACCTTTCCATCGATAGCCCTCTTGGTCCTGCAGGAGATCTGCTTCAGCGTGGTCCACCACATGTTCTGCATCTTCATCATTCAGTTCCATCACCAGTACCTGAAAGGAAGAGGACACGTTTGGCTACAGCTTTTACTATGCAAGCAGGTCTCCAAGCTGCAGGCCTTGTCAGCAGCTGCATGACTCCAGCATCTCTCGGGGCAGATAAATAGCATTAGATAATGTCTCAAAAAGAGATTAGAGAAAGCAGAGAACCATGAAACAACATGAAACAACACTTCCAGCATCTAGCACCAGAGAAATGAGTTTTTCAGATTTTAATCTATCTCCAACTTGCATTGTGACCACTATTGTGCACTAAAAGCAAGGTTTAGGGTGAGTGTTTCTATTTCAATACCTGTCCTGCCGTACCAGCTACAGCCAAGTATCCGCTGTATTTACACAGGTAGATCTTCTGGATCCCAAGCCTAGGATCATCACTGTAAGGGTCGAAGGTACCAACCTAGGCGAGAGAATACAGTGGCTGGTCTTTGCAGATACATTAACTAGGACAAGAATGAAAACTCCTCAGGTTTTCAGAAAGCTTCTACAAACTGTCTCTCTCTCACCTTGCGAAGGGGAGGCCATTCTTCCTCGCCCAGAGTGTTCATATTGTCATTGGGATCAGCATCTGTGAGAAACACTCTCACTGTGCTTAGCTTATAAAGGAGATGTAAACAGACCCCAGATGCATCCCAAAACCGCACAGTGCCATCTTCATGCCTGTATGGAAAAGGGTTACACAAGCACACGTCATACAGGACAACAGCAAATCACCCAGAGGAGGATGATAGAATAGAGGGAAAAAAACACAACCAAAGATTAAAATCACACTGTTTACAAAGCCCTGAGCTGCGGCAACTTACAGCTTCAAGAGAAGGGTTTCTGGGTTGTTTTTTCCCTATAGAATCAGGATGCAGTGGGTTGGAAGGGACCTTTAAAGGTCATATAGTCCAACACCCTTGCAGTGGGTTTGGGGTTTTTTGGTGGGTTTTGGTTTTGTTTTAGATTGGCATTTTTTTAATCCAGTTTGTTCTCAATGATCTAACACCAGTGTACAATTTAAGACTACTCCAAAAATCACTGAAAAGGAAAAAAGCTTAACATATAGAAGGAACAACTCATCGTGACAAAAACACTATTTACTGAGAGGGAGGAAAAGAAATCAAGCTTTAATCTTAGTTCTCCAGGTGAAAATTAGGAATATTCTTTATATGTAAGCATAGGGACTTCTATAAACTTGCTGCATTAAGAATGAAGTCTGAAAAACAGCCTACTGAAATTCTTAATAGTGCTTTGGAAAGAAAATTATACACTTTTATGCGATGAGACAATCTCTTGCTAGCTACTTCCATCACTTAGCTAGAACGACTCATGCTGATCAAAGCAGACAGGAGTCCAGGCTAACCTCTTTTTTGCGATTTGGAACAGTGTAAGGCAGGGGGGAAAAAAACACTTCAAAACCTGCAAGATAAAGCTCCACTTTCACATTGCTCCCTTTGAACCAGTCCAGATTACTGCCGGCACTTCTACACTGATGTTTGTGGGGAGGAATCAATGACACATCGGAACTACAAATAAGCCAACTTTATGGGTTATCTGTGGACATCACAATGCTTTTCCTCAGAAGCAGTAGAATCAGTTCACTTCAGAAAGCTAACGGCCTGACTTTCACAAGTTGTGTTGCAAAGTTGCAGCCTTCTCCCTGCAAGACGAGTAGACTTTAATCCCACAGGAAAGCCTCAGTTAGTTCAAGAGGAAGAACAGAACCTGGAAAGGGCACCTGATAGTTATCAGTTCAGTACATACCCTGTGAGAAGCAAGTCCCTCTGTGGAGGATCTGGAGCTATGTTGGTGCCACCATCAATCGGCCACGGCTACAAATACATTTAAGGGAAAACTGTCATTTCCTAGGCAGTGACAGTGTGAAGAGAATATGCAAGTCAGCAGGAGAGCATGAACTTCAGTGCAAGTGGTAGTGAAACAGTCCATGCTGTTAGCTTTTGTTTGGATTAGGTGTTCCTGCTTTGACACCAGCCATGCTTTTTAGAAGATACTCTACACAGTTCCTCAAGAAGCTGTGCTGAGAGCTTCATGCTTCTAAACGAGAAGTTTTTTACCACTGACAGCTGGGAACACTCAGACTTGCCTTCTAGCCCGTCAAAGCTTGAAAAAAAAATATCACATTTTAATCCCCCCGTGTGAGTAACCGTATTGGTGGTGCTCTGGGAAGAAGCCTTTCTTGACCCTATTAAGAGGCAGGACAAGGTCTGTTGAGACTCATCCCTCCACACAACCAGCAGTGCAGACCACCCGCATCCTGAGCAGTCCTGCTGGTCTTAAATGCATGGGAACACACGTACACTTAAAGCTGACATACCATATTCGAGTAGTGGATGTTCTGCTTGCTCCCAGCACTAATAATCCTCTCCCAGAGTTTCAGCGGGATGTTGGAGACATGGTGTGAGCAGGTGATGGCTGAGCAATGGAGAGAAGCCAGGTACGGAGGATGGACTGCTGGCCAGCCTGCAGTTTTCAAGTCTATAACTACCAGCTCTTCTTCTGCCAGCACCACCATAGCAGAAGGATCATCAAACTCTGCAGAAGCAAGATTCACTGAGGCTGACAAAAATGACCATCCAAGGTTAATAGAAACAAGCTTCCTGTAAGGCTTGTTTGAAACTATTATCACAGAGCGCTACATAAACATTTTTGTTGGCAAAATCTCTATATGCTTCTGGGCTAACTGGGCCTATTGAGGCATTAATTTTAATAGATCTCAAGCTACTAACAGATTTACTGCAAACTCATGTTTCTTTACACCACTCCAAGGACTGTCAGAGTGACTTTTTCTATAGATTCCACTGCAGAATAAGAAATTTGTTAATAATGTACACGGCTCAATAACACAAGCTCACATTCACCGTTTTAACAGCCAGAACTCAAAGGACTTTACCTGCAGCTAATTAACAGCACGGGGTGGACAGACACACATCCACCCCAGCAGTGACCCATTTAGTGCTGTGTTAGGACCACAGTCCATCTAGGCTAAGCTGCTTAAACACAGTAATGCCGTGGGTTCTGCAGAATGCTTCTCTGCTTAACTGACAAGTATTTTACAATTCAGCTCTCTTACTTTTCATTTTCTCATATGTTGTGACACATCCTCTGGACTTTCTTTTTTTAAAGAGTGCATACATCAGCTAATATATAAGTATATTAGACAAGGTTAGAAATAAACCTGTTAATGTAACTTAAGAGATGACACCTGACACAATCAAGAATTTAAGATTTTTCATTGTAACTAGAATTAAAGTGAAAAAAAAATAGTCCACAAGGACATTACTGCAGTAACATTTGCAAGAGAGCCACAACACCACAACCACAAATGAGTTCACACCAGTAACGATTAACACAGCTACAAAAAGTCTCAGTGAATACAGAGCTGTAATGTGTCACGTGATAAACAGTGAGCCACAAGCAAACTAGCAGCTTTTCACTGACCTTCCCTGCTAGCTTCTCCTTTTACTTTCCTTCTACCTGGAATATACTTGCAAGGTGTATCTATAAGCACACACATACCAATGCTCTTCACCCAAGAAAATAAACTTCAAGTAATTAGTACTTGGCACCACTGTAGCTAGACACACTGAGCTCCACCTCTGACTAACCACAGCCATAAAACACCACTGATCAGTTCAGTTTCTTCATGAAAAACTGTTTTATATTCAGTTTTACTTTGCTTTCTTATATGCAGTCATTTGCATTTGCCTACAGGACCTCCAAATAGAACAAATAATAACATATCTGTACTATATTATGTATGATCGGCCCTGCACGTTGACTACTGCTGCCAACATTAACCAAATATATTCTGTTTTAACAATAATTTTTGCCCTGCAAAGGCACACATCTGAGCTCATTGCTTATGGCAAGAATCTATTTTAAGCTGCTGAACTAGCAAGCATACTAGAATTTGTCATGACTGCCATACACTCATCCACCTGCTAATTTAAAAAAAAAAAAAAAGAAAGAAAAGAAAGAAAACAGGAAGGGCTAAGCCTTTCAAAAATTGTTTCTACAGCAAATTCAGGCTAGTGGAAAGTCACCAGCTACCACTAGGCTGTAACACATAAGCTTTGTGCTTATTAAATTAAGTGGCTTTGGTATACAATTAATACCTTCGTATTGCCATTGCAGGGAAGACTGCTTAAGGGCAAACAAGGCAAGCTACGCAGATCCACTAAGCTTAGGCAACCAGCCACAAGGAAGCTTGTCAACCACAGAAACCTCATTTTATTGTAAAAAAACTTCCTCATGTAAGTGCAACAGCTTCAGCTTCCTCTAGCAGCTCCTGTCTGTACCCACTAGAAGTCCTGGTAAACAGATAATTCAATCCTTGAGAAGTACAAATATAAAGCCTGTTAAATTCAGTTACTTCATCCTAAAGGACTTCTAATCGTATCCAGCAATTGAACTTTAAGTAGTCAAGCTTCTATCTAAAAAACCTCAGACTTCTTTCATCTGTAAGACTTTCCTTTCATCATCTGGAATCTCAGCTCTGACAACTTCATAGAAAGTAAAAGGCTCCGATTTCTTTAATGATAAAGCTAAATGGTACCTCAAGTTTAGCAGCATTGTTAAGATCGAATATTTAGATCTGTAGGCTCTGCACATTTGGAAGATGCTTATAAAAGGCAGTGCTCTGGAGGGAAAAATCTATAACAAACATATACAGGCACTTCAGCTCAGTTACATTCTGCCTATTTCTTTACTGTTTTTTCAGTGACTTGAGGGGCTCTTTTAAGATCCAGGGAGAGAGGTGGGTGCAATCCAAAAGCTATTTCTTTATGCCTGCGTTCCCACAATGGTCCTCTCCCGAATCTGTGGTCTGCTTTGTACAACAGGCCAGAGGGAGCCAACCTGCATCTACACATTTGAATGCTCACGCTCACAGAGCGTGTAGCTTGGAGCTGTCACCACCACCACTGGCAGTACACAAGACAAATAGGTTTGGAAATCAGTCTGCTAGGCAAACCTGACACTAGAAAACCTGAGAAGATTCAGTAACAGAACATTTGCCTACCAGCTCCTAAAAAGCATCTAGACTTCTGAGATTCAGTCTGACCCAACTTCCAATACTGCGCATTTGTGAAGCTTGAAATAGCATTTTATACTCAGTTACTTCAAGTTAACCAGAAGCAAGAACTACACCAGCATTAGACAAAATGTTCTTGGGGAAAATACTTTACAATTCCATGAAAAGAAAGAATATTACAGCTCCTGTGGGAAAAGCAAGGGAAACTAAGCTCTTCAAGAGCAGTAAGAATCTGAGAAGGCCTAAGCAAGCCATGGGATGAGCGCTGTTCGGTTTTAGAGCTGTCTACATTCACATTCAGCAAATTAAGTTCTCTATATACTGACTCTTGGTTTTATGTCACCCTTTGCTGATTTATTACCCAGAGTCCTAGTCATAAATCCAGGTAGTAATTAAAAGAAACAGTGTCTCAGTGGGAGCAAATTCTGTTTTTAATTACTGCCTCCTTTGAAGTGCTATTTCCAAACAGCAATATTCAGATCCTCATTTCACAACCTGGTTATGTCCAGTGTCCAGCTTATACAGACATAAGCCTAAGAGATCTTTTCTCATTAATTTTTGAGGAATATATGTCATTTGTAACCAGCCCATTCTTTATATCTGTATTTTACACTTCACTTTGAAAAGGCACATCTCTTTTACAGTTGGATTCAATCTTAAGGATCTTTTCCAACATAAATGGCTCTATGATTCTCTGTTTAAGTCTCAGAAAAACCTCAAACCACTGACCTCCACATCACATTTCAAATGCTATTTACACCAGGCAGATTTCCACATGCATACGCAGCTATTCTAATTCCTTAAGAATGTCCGTCATCACGTACCTGCAGCAGGCTCTGAACTGAAGATTATAAAGAAGTCTATCACCCGTGATGTGAAGTCAAAGGCTGTTTGCTGACTGCCATGGACAACAGAGATACTGTGCCGGTCACCATAGCTAGCCCGGGGCATCCCTCCTTGGAATATAATGTAAGGAAGCCTTAAGAGAAAGACAGAATTAGAGTGGTGTATGCTGAAATGAGGAGTAAGAAAAATTTCAAGACATGAGGCAAGTCGAACTTTGACCAAAAAATTCTTAGAATGTTACTCTAAAGGGCTCTCGGATACACCCCAAACTTACCCATTTTTTGTCGTCTGCCAGTAGATCTTAGAGATGGCCTTGCAAGGAAAAGGACCTAAGAGAACAGAATTATTTGCAATAATTCAGGAAGTGCATCTTTACATTACAAGTTCCTTATTCTGCTTTACCTAGGTCATCTCAGCTTCAATTCAAAGGGAGTCACTTGAATTAGTAGGCACCACCACCACCTCCCCAGACCAAACCACATCAGACAAGTCTTCTGGGACACACTGACCACACTCCTCAGCAAAACAAGACTTAGACTCTGGGGAAGTTTTGAACCATGTTGCTGATGGCTAAGAGGGAGTGGAAGTGCTGTTGCAGAAGCTGATTAACTAGAAAGGACTGTTAAAAACAC
>NW_009721852.1:0-17661 GCF_000703405.1 Apaloderma vittatum | reverse complement strand
CTGCTGAACAGCACACAAACTAAAACAGAGCTGAATCACCAACACTCTTCTTTATAAAGAACACTAATTTCTTCAACATGTTGGCTCACTATGTTCAGGACACATGTCAACAATGTACATGGGGTTCAAAAACCCAGAAAAAAAAATGGACTGAAAGCTCTTAGCGTACGCTCACAACACATTCCAAAACCAGCTCTGCATTTTGTCATTAGGATTAAACACTAGGAAAAATGCAACTTGAATATCTGCCACAAGCTCAAAACAAGTTTGAGTTTAGACAAATATGCAACGATTAAGCCCCACTTACTGACCATAAGGCACGGTGTTTTCCAGAGGCTCAGGCTGCCTGTTGTCACTGCATACTGGCCACTGGGTGTAACTTCCATCATAGTGACAACTAATGAATTTACTGCCATCCCTCTGCCAGTAGAGATTCTCCAGTTGCTGAAGAGGAAGATACACAATGACTGCTCTCCAGAGAGCTGTTAAAACCCTCCAACCCAAATCCATTGTTATTAAAAAAGAAAGTTTGTCGGGCTGTCCCTGCACCTACTTGTCTTCAGAGTGCTCAGAAGAAAGAGCCCTTTTTGAACTGATTTTGGGTTGAACTAATACCTGGCTGCTCAGGAAATGGTGTGTCGCTTTGTTATTCTGCAGGTCCCAGAGAACAATCAAACCCCTGCTGTATCCGATCAGGATCTGGTCAGGGCTCTTAGGATGCTCCCGAAGGGCTTCTACCAATTCACATGATCGCCTGTTACAGTAATCTTCTGGTACCCTGCAGAAGCAGAAGAGAAAACCAAGAAAAGTTTATTCCAGGTACAACCTCACCGACTGCAATAAGAGTCGAGGTGTAAGAATGAAAAATTAAGCAACAAAAAGTTCAAAGAGATGAGAGTAAGTACAATCTTTTCACAAATTCTTCAAGCAGCGGAAAAGTATTATGTAAGACACCACATAAGGCCTGCCACGTGAACATGCATCCGGTCCCATTTTCTTCAGGAAAGACCCAGGGTTAACAATGAGTTCCAGGACTGGATTCCAGGAGTGTAAAACACCCGTAATCATCTGCTCTATTCTCTTGTGACTCTTACAGAATGAAGGTAACATGGAAATGTCAGTCAGAAGCAGATACTCAGTTACTTCAAGTTAACCAGAAGCAAGAACTACACCAGCATTAGACAAAATGTTCTTGGGGAAAATACTTTACAATTCCATTTCAGCAGAACTTGAAACTCCAGAGTGACAAAACCCTAATTTGGACAAAGCAATATCAGAAGTTCTGCCAACAGTCAAAAAAATAAATGGGTAATTACAGCTAAGCATAACATTTTTTTGCAAAAGTAAATGGGCACAAGTTTGGCAGATTTACTCCAAGTGTCTCCTCTGTAGTACTGCCTATATGCTGTCTCCCTATGGTGACAGCCCTGGGTTGACCAGGACAGAAGCTGTTAGCACATACCAGGACCAAAATGTCCTTTCACAGGAGTCACGCAGATCTGGACAATGCTTAACAACAACAGTGAGGCCCCTAATCTAGGGTGACATTTTAACAAAGGATATGTCTGCTAATGGGATTCCACCTCCAAACAACAGTGCCTTTTGCTCACTCACCGCTGCAGCACAGCCTCAGAGGTTATGGTCCTGTCCTCCACCACTCGGAATGATGGAAGCTCCACTACAAAGATGTTGCCACTCTCCGTGCCAAGATACAGGACTTCCCGTGAGGAATGGGGAAGGACAGCTGTTATCTGCGTGGCACTTGGTGGAGACCTGAGGATGCAAAGTGACTCTCATCAACTGCATGCAAAAGGAGACTATCGTTACTGAACCTGAGAGAAGTAAACACTTAACACTGATATTTACAAGTGTCATTTGTTTTATAGGCAGAGATTTGGAGCTAGGCATGATTATTTATTTTTTTGCATGAGGAAAACACGAGCTTCAAGATAAATTATGTCAAAAAACTTTCAACAAGTGTGTGGACAAAGAGCCGGATGCGTTTTTACAGAAGCCTCTCTTTTTAAGTGCCCACAAAGGAATTAAACATAGCTCACCCAAAACTGGCAAGATCACGCGAAACTAAAAATATAGCAGTATTTTAAGCTTTGACTTAATATTTACAGCTCCTGTACACACGAAAGCGGATGACAATATTAAAAAAGGACATCACCCTTTACAGTGGTACAACACTCCTAAAAGGTAGTCTCCCAGGCCCTAGCCAACTTCTCCTTGGTTTCCACGGATGCCCCTTAAACGAACTCACAGGAGCGAGAGTCTGTAAGACCAGGACAAGCTCCAGCTATAACAATAGCAGAATTTTCTTACTTGCTTGCTTATCCCCCAACTAGCTCAAACACACTCTTGCGGATTACCCAGGTGGCCCTTTGAGCGTGAAGCGGTGCTCCTCCCGCAGCTCAGATGCTCCACTGTGCTGCTTCAGGCTCCAGAGATGCAAGCTGTTATCATCTAGCAATGTCACCAGCTGGCACTACAAAACCACACAATATGCCTTCTTTCAGAATCACAATATTAAATACAACACAGTGAATCTAGCAACAGAGTTGCTGCTGTTCATAATTCTCTGCTAAAATAGTGCTGGGGAGCCAGCCATGGCTCTTCATAGCGGTGGATATATACTGCAGCAACGCTGTTGGCTAACAGCGAGGCATGTGGGGGAGACAAGAAGTAGCCTAAAGGCTAAAAACCCTCTTATATAGGGCAAAAGCACAGGTTATCACTGAGGGGGATAACAAGGATTTAGGATCTTGAAAACGATCAGCCTATGCTGTAAAGCTCAGCCGGGCAGCTGCAGGCTGTTCGCTCACCACCTTCTTGCTCAGCGTGGTTTGCTGCAACACACCCCAGCCTCGGGTGGGGCTGATACAGTCTACTACACCACACTCCTTGCATTCTTCATGTCCAACCTCATTCTGGAGGGTTGTGTCAGAGTCCTTTTATGAGCCCAGCCCTGCTGGCTCTGTGTTCAAACCGAAGCATTTTACCTGCTGAAGCCACACCTGGTGCAACACTCCCCATGGGAGTTTCAGCTTATACCAGTAGTTAAGCAAACAGACACTCAAAACCGCCCCAGGAATTAATTCCCCCATAAAGAGGCCACTCGTGTTATACTGGGGGCATCAGGCAACAAAGTATGTCACCAAGACACCAGCCTGCCAGTCAAGAGAAGGCAAAGCGGTTAGACAGCCACCAGCCATCTGGGAGATTCTGCCTTCCTATTTTTAGTTGGTAGCAGTAACTGTTCAGCAATCCCCAGGAGCAAGATTCAATACCCCAAAACACAAAGGCAACAAGCTTAACAGCAGGCGAGGCTAGCAGCACTCTTTTGAACTCCTGAAAATAATTAAATCAGTTCAGCAGCAACTACTGTTCTATCTGCCCTGCAGAAGACAGACCACCCAGTCCTACTGAAAGAACGGGCTGCAAAAGGAAAAGGAAGTTCTTGCTTCTGCAGCAGATTGCCTGAACTATTCTGGCCTTATTACCATTCCCAATATGTTGCTTGCGATAAACAACTAACAGTTACAAACAAAAAAGCTACTTTTATCGAGCATCTCCACACAGCAACAAGTGCTGCTGAGAGCACAAAATACACTGGGATGAGCATTCCCAACCACGTAGCATTTGAAAATGTTGGTAGTAGGAGCCTGGAACAAGCTCGACATCCGTTTAAGAAAGGTCTACGTAAGTTGCAGAGGTACTGAAAGCATACTTACCTGATCAGGTATAAAGTGTATCTGCATTACAGTATTGTTTTCTTCATGTAAACCCATGAACTCCACCCCAGGAGCACCATATCTGAACAGTTAGTTGAGGATCTACAGTATTTAAGATGACCCACAGCTACAATTAATTGATAAGAAGCTTGCTGGCAAGCAAGATGGAATGAGATTAGTTTGAAACCACGTTTTACTGTCAGTGACCTGGACTGAAAAAAACCAACGCAAATCTACTTTGATTTTATATGCTTGTGGCAGCTTACACACAATGCAGAATACTCAAGTTTACTTTGTCCTTTGAGCATATGTAGAAAAGGTGCCTGGACCCTGTTTTTTCTCAGGGATGTTTAGTGGTTTCCCAGACACTACAATCCTGCTTAACTAATTTGTAACCAAGAGACAGATGGCTACCGCTCACATGTGGAGTCCAGCCTCTGAGCTAAAACAGCACCAGGAATGAATGATTAAGCAGGCAGAGAGAGCACCAACTTTTCCTTTCCAGGCTGAGCAAGATGCCTGTTTTACAGCTTGCCTAGCTGGTTCTGTGCCATGGGAGTCACCTCAGTGCCTCGCATATAGACAAAAATTAGACTGGATATCATTAGCTAAAAAAAAGTCCCCACCTTCAATGTTCAGGTCTTTAATGCCTGAACAGTCAAAAACTCAGGAAGCTGAAAGCATTTCTGACTTCGGTTTTAACCTTTGAAACAGAATCGCTTTAGGGGGACGGAAAAAAAAAAGAAAAGGAACCCTGCAACAAATATTTAAACAACCCTGGAATTTACAACACGAAGGACTGCTAAGCTTAGGCCAGATCTAGTCTGACCTTCTTCATAGCAAGAGCAGAGTCTTGTCTAACATCTGCATCAGCTCAGCTTCTGTTTGAGCTGTAATTCAGCTCTTGACAAGATAATCTCATTCTCATCAGACCAAAATAACTTCAAACCTAAGCAAACTGCTCCAACGTTCCAACAACCCTTGCTTGAAAATGTATACGTAGTCTAACTTTTCACAGTGTTTTTGAAGTTGCACATTCTGATGTGGTCACCAGGTTGTGGGAAAGAATACAGTTTGATGGCTCCTGATCGCGTTCCAATGGCCATAAGGCGGAGAAATGGGCTATAGCCCAGTGCACTGGGTTGATGGGGAAATCCATGTTCCACAGTCTGGTTGAGAGAAAGAAAAATTGTGATCAAGAGCATGTTTCATGGGCATTGTTGCAAACAGATAAAAAATACAAGTTAAAAATGAAATACAACACTTAACGGCAGCTTCTTCTGTTGAAAAGCATTCAAACACAGGTCAGATTTGCTGAACAATAGCCTAATAATGAATTTATTCCAAGAACCCCTGGCTCCGCAGCCAGGATACGCAGAAGCCTAACAGAAATGAAAGAGAAGTATTCTGAAAACAGTAACCCAAGCGGCTCTTTATGTTAAGATTATAAAATAGCTCTGCATAAGCACAGCTTACTCAGTCACCACAATACACTCCATCACTCCACATCAACTTTACTTCTGTAAACCAACTGCTCAGCACAATTTCAAAGTCTGACACAAATACTGCATATTGTAAGGTCAGCTTTATCTGCCAAATTCCACACAGGTCAGCCTTCATGACCTCCCCGTGTTGACTGCCATCAAGAAACGGTGCAGAGCTAGGAAGAACTACTGCCTGAACTTCAGTGCTCATCGAGAAAACTGAAGGGGTTTCCTGCGGGGCAGTCGGGAAAACTAATGTAACCGATGCCCATTTTCCAGAGGCAGAACAAGGAATGCTGGAATTTAATGAGAGCAGGAGCCTGCCAGATCACATCAGACTAACTCAAAGCCATTTGGTAAGAAGGAGGCGTCAGTCACCATCACCAGGAGCAGTACGTTGCTTGGCCTCAGTGGCTTCCCTAAAGTACCATTTCTACTGTACCAAGAGGAAGATTCGGAGCGTGCTGTGCACACCACGCTTAGCATGGCCAACGCATTTACACGCTATGGAGTAATATCTTGCCAACCTTACAGGATGCAACCAAGCTGCTTGTAAAATAGCTCAGACAAGTTTTCAGAAGTGCTAATTTACAGCTGTTATCATAGTTTAGACACAACAAGTATGCACGAGTGTCCGACAGCATACGTAAAGAGGGATCTATGTGCCCAAAGATTAACAGGGCTACTTCATGGAAAATATTGTTATTCTTACAGTCCCATTTTCTGGGAAATATGTTCTTCTAAGGCAAGCTGGTCAGCTACAAAATAGGAACTTGTTACAAAATGCCAAAAAAAAAGAAAAAAAAAGCAGAAGAATAAACAGACAATCCTCCACCTACAGAAGTAAGCCCTTGCACCTCACTCCCACCATCATTTCCCACCTCATTTCCATCATGTCTTTGAGATAGAGCTACCACATCACTTGCCTTTATAGTTTACTCAACCTAGAAGTAACACCTGCACTTTATTTCCTGCGTAGTGATTTCCCAACTTAATCCCTTGCAGGAGAATCAAATAAAGCCAGTTTCATTTCTGTGGTCATGCCACTAGCCTGAGGTGCTCCCAGCTGCTAAAGCAGTTTAATGCCCTTTTATTGTCCCTGCTCAAAGTCACAGGCATAGGGGGATATGGCTGACTCCATAGTCTGCCAGATCGCTTCGGTTTTAGCCGTTTCGTCACAGTTCGTAAATTGTAGAAATAGACCTCCTTCCTCTAAATCATCAGTTACCCCAATCTGAGGTCCTGCTAAGGGAATATGAGCCATTTTAGAACATGTAAAATTGAAAATACTGGAGCATTTCCCAATTTTCTGCTTGCCAACTCGTAAGACTGGCCACAGGAGCAGTTACTAATTTTTAACCTTTTATATGGAGTAAACTAAGATTAGTATTACTGACTCCAAGACCACTGAGTTTATTTCCATTTATGATAACTTAATCCTCACCCTTATTTATATTCGAAGAAGGCAATTTAAGTGTTACATTTGTATTACTAAAAACAAATTTTGAGAAGTCAATCTTTTTAATGTCACACTTGAAGCACTTGCTAATCAACCTTTGCTTAGCTACACATATAAAGCTTCCTAGAGAAGACTGTATGAAATCAGGAACTTATCTGTGGACTCAGAATTGAAACAAGACAGTTTTCTAATCCAGCACAGGCAAAGAGGAATTTCTTTGTACCATGATAACTACCGAGACAACACAGAAAAGCTTCCTAGTTGTCAAAGTTTTAGGAGTATGAAGCTTGAAATTGTTACCTTAAACAAATCAGACATTTAACTGAGTCAGGTATAGCATAGACAACAGACACCACTCTGCTGTCCCCCAAAGTAGATTGAGGAACTTTTAGCAAGACACAGGTGTAATTCCACTGCTAGTTTTAGTTTCAACTTCTTCAGTCACTGCACATTCATGTCACCAGCACAGCTACATGCTACTTGCAATGAAACATCAAAATTGTGTTTATTCTGAGATTTCTTCCAGCCCAGACGATAAGGCTTTAGCCATAATTCTCATAATAAAAACCCCTTGACTTTTACAATACTCTACTCTGCCTGTTAAGAAGCTGTCAACACCAGCCTTTATATTGGCCTGATTATATCTCGGGTTTGATGTGTTAATTTGTAAACACATTAGACAAGTCAATGAAACCTTTAATTTTCAAGTATGAGACCTATGAACTGCATAAGTGACTGTGTAACAGGAGTAATAATAATAAGAATAGAAGGGCAATTTTTCCTCCAAGTTTTCCTTCAGTCCCAGACCCACTGCACAGACGAATTTGCAAAGCTACAGTAACTATTACATTCAGGAGTAAACTGTTAGTAATAGAAGGCCACTGCAGAAAACAATACAACAAGCAGAAGCACAAGAGAGTATCAGTAACAACCGGAGGGTGTTACACAACTGCTTATGCAGTAAATGTACTAATGGTTTCCTATAGCTTGGAATCTTCAACCAAGATGCTCATAAGACGTAAGGAAGATACCTCCCTGCTATGTCATTCGTTGGTTTCCACAGTGTTGGGGTGGCTTTTTGGCTGTATCTGACACTACCAGGGCCTGGCAATCACATCCACTGTGCCGATTACCCAGATCTTTTTCTTGTACTTCCTTACACCCAATTGTAAGTCACATCAAGCCAGCTTTTGGGCTGGCCTCCTTTCCTCCCCTCTCTCAGGCAGCTTTCATCAGCCAGTCCTTTCACCTGCTCAGCAGGTAAACCCAGCAAGAGGGAGCAAGGGGGGCAGGAGGCAGGAGAGGTTACAATGGAGCCTTTCAGCAGAGTTGAAATAAGAAACTAGAGTGCCCACAATGTGCCCTCCTTCTCAAAAGGACCTTTGTTCCTTTGAAGAAAGGTAGGAGCTTTCGTTTTCATTTTCCTCAGACCACAGATTTGTCAGACTCAGTAAAAGTAAGCCTGATGTCAGCAGCATTAACTAACAGAAATGCTTCATGTCAGTCATATTTACTGCAGGAAAAATGCAGCCAAACCCAACAGTTGTTCCCAGCCCACACTAAAGCTGTGCAGAAGAAATTCAGTGCTGTCTTCCTTCTTCCATTTCTCTCCCTTTCTCCTCTCTGATTGTTTTATGACAAAGCAGAGACAAACCCAACCACAGGCAATACAAACCCTGTACCTTTGTTAATATGTCTTTTGATGAAACAATGAAGCCTATACGTGTTAAATCTGCTTTGCACAGACACTAATTCAGATTTAAGGTAAGCTATCCATCACACCCACTAGCAAAGGGTTAGGAAGACTGAAAAGAGGGGAAAAAACACAAAGCTATAAATGAAACGCAACGCTCCCAGTTTGGTAACATTCAGCTGTAGGACAGGCTCGTTCACCTGTGTGTTACCCATCATCTAGTCTGACAATGCCAGCCTGGACATGTTTGCTCTGCAGGGCTTGGACTGAGCCAAAGGCATCCAAATACTACTTCCAAAAGCAGGATAAACTTAAAGAAGTAGACTGCCAAATCCACATACCTTATCCTTCGTTCTATCCACGGAGCTAAAAACAGATTCTTGCAACAGGTACACACAAGTATGGGAAGTTCTTACTCATACACAGTAACAGATAGGCAAAGGTAAGTGCCCAGCAGAATTTAGGAAGGTGTTTTCTGAAGCAAAAACAAGTGTGAGGTCAGTTTGAAGAGCTAGTCCAGTGGTCAATCAGTCTTTTAAAACCACCTGGACTACTTCTTGTCTAGAATAGAAATGCAAGAGGGCAACAGTAAAAAGATAGCAACCTCTTTATACTTGAGGGAGTAAACAAACAAACAAAAAATCCACCACCACCAATTAAAAAGACTTTTTTAAGTGAAGTTCATTATTAGTCAGCATGGACAAATACGTGCCACTATATTAACACCAAACTTGTGGGGCATCACATGCACTCGTATTCAACTTCGCTGTAAACAACGAGGGCAGGAATTCCCAGCACTTTTAAGGTACAGACCTGCCATTTAGTCACCACCAGCATCTCACACCAAAGAGCTGCCAATACACCATGCAGTTTCTCTGATCAGCAACTTCATAGTCTCACAAAATATTTCCCAAGCAGGTTCTTAACCAGAACTGTTTCAAAGACCTCAAATAACAGGTGTTTAAAAACTTGCTTGCCAGCACTACTATGCTTGCTTCACTAGCACATTAGACATGGACAGTCTTGGCACAGAAAGTACTATGTTTCTTGGCTCCTTGAAGCCACAACCTTCAACAGGTCAGAATTAAGGTCTGACTTTCCCAGATCTTCTCAGTCTACCATTATCTCTAGAAATATTGAAATAGGACACACGAGACTTGGGGAAGAAAACAAAAACAAAACACAACTTCATGCAAAAAAAAAAAAAGTCTCATGTAAAAGATTCTAGTATAATGTAATGGTATAATGTTCATTCCCTTCCCCATCCTTAATAGAAAAGAACAAGTTACTGTAGCTTAAAAGTGCAAATACATATTGCAAGGCCTTTAATTACCAAGTTGTTAATGAGACTAAACCATTAGGAAGTGTCCAAAGTAGTCATCTCTCTTGAAACAAGATGCAATATTTACCTTCAAGAGCGAATCAAATGGAGTCACAAATCCTGATGCCAACTTCTAATATATTTGGAAGTTTCCCTCTGCTGTAAAAGCTGGTTCTTTTAACCCTGTTTTGCATCATCCAAATTAGTCTGTCTCTGGCAGGTAAAGTTTAGCCAAATATTCTCATATGAGAAAGGCATATTCAGTGAAGAGACATCACTGAAACAGCAAAAGTTTTCCAAGGGATACACAATTTTACACACTTTTATCCCATCCCTGGGATGCCTTTTCTGAAGCTGACACTGCATTCAGCTGAATGCAAGTAATTTAATCCTGGTCCTCGTTTACCGAAATTTTTACTGCATCTCTACTAGCACTTCCTCACAGTAGCAAACACAAAATAGGCCTGAAATTCCTTGAGTTCCCTTTGTCTCCCTGGTGGGAGGGAGGTATGCATGGAACTGGTGTGGTTTAGTACCAAATTACATTAAATCATTCACGTCAAATAGCCAAAGTTCCACTTGACCTATATATCTACATTACAATTTTAGTGAATCGAGGAGGTCATTTCCTAGGCTGACTCCATTTATCCATTATACTTTTCAGCAAAATTCCATTTAAACCTCGGAAATACAAAACCTACAAATGTGTTTCTGATAGCCAGTGAAGGTGTGAGTAGCCATTAGCCTGGCAATGAATTAATACCAGGCATTTGCAAAATGAAAGCACATTCTGCCTGGCTAGGGCTCAAAAGAAAAATGCCCAGAGTGTTGGACAGATAACACAGCCTTTGCCGTTTCCTTTTCACAGAGGGAAGGAAAAAAAAAAAATACAGATTCAGACTAAGATAATAGCAAATTCATTATTAATGGCCATTGTGCTGCTAGGTGCTACCACATTTCTACCACAGGCTTTTAGATTCGCATTTTAAAAGAGGTATGCTTATAAACTCAAAATGTAATCATGGACGAAGAACTCCGGCCTCCGTTGCATCACAAGCTGTGGCTTATGCACGTCTTTAGAAAAACATTTATTTTCATAGCGGTACTGCAGAGACTACCTAGAACATAAGTAGTTACAGCACAGAGCAGGACAAACTACAGAACTCTCAGAGTATCTAGAAGCCACTGAGAAGCTCTCTTGTCTCAGCAAGTTCCACTCAATAGCATGACCATATCCTTCTCCTTAAAAACGAAAGCCAGAATTGAGAACACGCTCAGGAGCTTAAAGAAAACTAGTCAGGCACATCAGGGAGGAAAAAAGGACAGAATTGAAAAAGAGAGCAAACCACTTCTCCTAAATTTAACTTTTCCACCCACACTCAAGTAGTTTTTTCTTCCCTTTACACTGTGCAGCGACTCGGGATAGATTTGCCTTGCACACGTATGCCTTGAAGTTTGAGGAAAGCGCTGTACCTTGTTAAACTGGAAAAGGTCGCGTTTAAGCCTCTCTCTCACTGGATCATGTCCGGGTCTTAAGAACCTTCTCATCTTCCTCACTGTAGTATCTCGGCAGCAAAAATTCTAACAAAAAAAAAAATAGAAAAGCCAAGCCATATAAACAAAAGCAGCCTGAAAAAGAGAAGCAAGCAGAAGTAGGTTATTTATTTTGGTTTAGCAGGTAACACAAATCAGCCAGAGCAGAACGACAACATCGCTATCGAGTAACTAAAACCCGATACCACCACAGAGCAGCATCTCTGGTGCAGGACTTGCCCTATAACATTTCCACATTGCTAAAGCAAACCAGTACAGATAAGCCAAGAGGATCTGAGAAGAGTTTTCACACCTGACCATTCTGCGATCACTTCAGTTGACCTTAGTCCAAAGGAGAGGCAAAACTGCAACATTTGCATAAACATTTAGACAAACCCAAACCAAAAGCTCACTCCCAGGCTCACAGATACTATTAACTAGTATCAGTTTTCACCCCAGGTAACCCCTCCAGCTACTGAGCTGAAAAGAGAAAGAATCACATTTTCAACTCGCTCCATGGGCACAGCAGAAAGGGCGCTGTGCTGCCTGCAGGGTAGCTGCATTAATTATTAACTTGCTTTTGTAAAATATCAAGCCTAACTCCCTGCTCTAGGTGGGGGTAGGGGAAAGAAATCTTGCACCTGGAGTTCAATGTGCAGCCAGACACAGAAGCCTTGTCTCTCACAGCACCAGGAGGATCCAAGCAAGACAACTTAGACCTGACTTGCAACCTCACAATCACACTGAGGATACCACGCTACTGCCTCATACTCTGTATAGCTCAAGAGATTCTTTGCCACATCTCCCCTCTGCAGAGGTGCTAAGTGGCAAGCAAAACTCTGCCAACTGAAGAGCAAAGGTTTGAATCGCATCCTGACGACTTACCTTGGCATAAGTGCTCCTGCCTGCCCAGTCCACCTTTCTTAAGCTCCAGTTCCCAGTGTGCAGACAGCTCAGCTGTTCATGAAGCAACTACCGGACCCCCCAGTCTGTATTTTATTTTAATTTGTTGGACAGGAAGTGACAGCAGTTTACCAGCTACTCTGTACACAGCGTGCACAGTGAGTGCCAGAACTTCCGAGGTGCAATAAAGAATCAGTATAGATATTCTAGAGTAACCCATCGTCAGAAGAGGTACATACACACGTACCGCGAGGTGGGGACCAGAGGGGAGAAAGCTAGCGCTACAAGGGGGAAAGAGGGACCAGGAGTGCCAAAGGGACTGTCAAGTGATCAGAGCACCTTTGGCCCTTGTTCAAACTGTGGGGCTAGAGGGTGACTGAGGGAAGAGAGCTTTCACAGCATGTCTGTATAGACAGGAGTAGCCGAGCTGACAAACAAGGTGGCTGTGTGCTCCTACCAGTAGCAATGCTCTTTGCTTAATGACTTAAATCAGCCAGCCATTCCTGAGGAGCCTGAATGGTTTATAGCAAAGCCTTACCAGCTGTGAAGGACCAAAAAAAGGTAATGGTATTACAAACAGGATGCTTCACAGCCATATTTTGAGAAGTCCCTTTAGAAACTCCCTGAGCTAGTACTTACATGTCTTTGTTGCACTACTCCCCTTTTACCTCTCCTGCTCACACTCCAAAATTTCCAGCCACCTACGCAGTACTCTCCAGAGCTCACTAGGACAACTGCAAGGCAGTCCTGGTTCAGAGGACCAGAAGATCACATCACCACCAAAAGTGAGAGTCAGCCTCCATCTAGCATCTCCACTCACCATGGAAAAAAGTGGCTCTGAGCAGGAAGCTACAGGCATTTGTGTTTGTGAACCGTGCCACCAGCACATGCAGGGCTGAAGAATATGCACAAAGAATAAAAGGGCATTTACTTCTACAATGATTTAGGTACCTCAACTGAAAATTCAAAAGTTGTGTCAAACCGTAAGTCTTCTCTCACCAAGCATTCCTGAGAGAAAGAGGGACACAAGGCTATATTTACTCTAAGTTAGCAAAAGTTACAAAGTGGTGACAAGCTGCTGTGCTATGCAAGGAGAGCGTATCACACCCATGTACAACACACAGTTTGCCCTTAGCCAGACAAGGAAAGGAAAGTGCCAAAAGAGACGCGCCCTTTCCCGCTGTCAATCAATATCCTGGACCTGTTAAACTAGGCAAACCCACAGAGAAACTCTACTAATTACCCTCCCCACTTTAGAAGAGAGACCTCCTCCACTGTGACAGCAGACAAACACTGTTATGAGCAAAGTAAGAAGGGTGGGCTTGATCTCAGAGACACAACTTTACATTTAACACCTTGCTAGAATGTTTTATCCTGAAATATTAACTGCATCCAGAAGCATGCTATTTTAACCTGCTTGTGCAAGAGATCTAACATTCACGCTCCAGCCCACAACAACTTGCTCAACTGGCTAAGGAGCATAGTAGTTTAGAATCAAGCAGCAACTCACTTGAAGAAACGTCATCTCTGCAAGCTCATGTGTCCATTACAGTCAGAGAAGGCTACAAAAGTCATCGCTCATTGACTTGTATCAGGGTTTCATGCCTGACTGAAGAATTCTCGAGTGTCACAGTATGGGAGGAGATGAGATGAAAAGCAGTTCTGAGCACAGGCAAAGAAGAAATGAAGAGAATGTCAGCCACTGACGGACAGGTAATCGAAGCAGCAGTATTATTATTAAAAGTTTACAAGGCTCTTGTCAACAACAATTTTCTTTTTAGTACAATAAGTGCCTTTTCCAAATCCAGAAAAACAAAAAGCTTCCACAATCTGCATAATCTTCCAGATGCACATTTACATATTAGCAGACCCATTTCTCTCCCACACACCTTCAGTATCTTACATAAAACTCCAGTCCCATGTGTTCTGCAGTTATCTGCCTGTCAGCATTTACAACCATATGGTAACAGTTGTGGCTACCAGTAGCCAGAGAGGAATTCTCCAGTAGCCTCTGAAGCCATGCCAGGTCTGCATGTATCTAATGTTCTTATTTTCCAGGGAAACAATTCTTTAGGCTTTCAAAGACAAGCCTTTTACCAGAAACTATGTACAGCATTCTCTTCTTCTAAGATGCATTGAGGTCGGCTGTTTATAGGCAACAATAGCCCATGGCTGAGTCAATTCTCATTTTGCTCATATTCAGTACACGGACACCTGACAGCAAAGCTCAGAGGGCCCTGCACGTAGAGCCCCTGCTGCTTTGTTAGCTGAACGCTTAGCTAAATATCATGAGGTACCCTTTTTCACCTCTTTTGATTAGATCCAGCCACAAAACAAAAACTCTTCGCTATTCATTCAGGAAGGCAATGACAGCATGAGTTGCAAGATGATCCTGTTTCCAATCACAGACTAAGGGGCAGTTAACATGGAAACCAGATTTCATTTTGGCTTCCTTGCTCAGCTCTGTTCATTTCACATGTTGAGATTTTGGCAAGTACACATCACATCTCATGACAGACCCATATTCAACAGAAAACCAACGCTTCCTAGGAGAAGTATTAATTGTTCCACTCTGCTGTGTGTTAGCAATCCCATCAGAGCTCCATGTTTTGCTTCATCTTGATCGCTTTTGCATGCAGCAATGTGTCTTGGTACCCATGCACAGCTTGCTGAGACAATCTGGATTTTCTCCATCAACTAGGCATGGGCTGAGAGGAATTACCCTTTGCAGAAACCTGTTGCAAATTTTGCTTAGGTCCTCCTGTGATAGTGGAATTTCCAGCCAAAAGTGTAGGGGAACCCATGTTGTAAGTCTCAATCACACCAGTTAATCCAGTCTTACAAGATGAGGAAGCCCAAGTCAGAAGTCTTCACTACATACAGTATTAAGTGTGGATACGGTCCCAAGTTAACTCCACAATAAAAACACACTCGCAATGAGTTTATTTTACTCAAGCAGGAGAGCTGCAAGGTATCGTCAGTGTGCTTCCTCAGTAAGCTTTATTTAGTTTGAACAGGTTTTCAATGGGATAAGATCCAAGAGCTTTCTCTTCAAAATGCCATCAAGTATCTCAAGAACTCTTAAATCATGCCTCGCTTTAAGTCTCCTTTTCATTCCTTTCTCATAACCCCTTCCTGCCTAGAGGTCCTTAAAGAGAGAATTTCTGCCTATGCATCTGATAATGCTTTATCAACTCTGCTAAAATAAAAGAGGCCTTATCAACAAGCTTTGTTTGAACTACAAGCAGTTAGCGCTCCTATAACAAACAGTCACCACTGCAGCCTTGGCTGAACTAGGTTTCCTCCTATGCCCAGAATTTTCCCGTGTTCCTGTTACCAACAAGCAGCAGCAACAGAAGAGGCTGAATCAATTGCACAGGAAAAAGCTACTGCTTAGCACCAGTGAGCTCACAACAACAAAAGTGACCAAAGCATCATTTAAACAAAAGTCTTATCAAGTTTATCAATTACAGGAGCCATCAGACATGACTCACTGTGAAATTACAAGTTTAAGAACACTTTTAGCTTGAGATTGATGAAATCGAAGTGTAAAATACCACTCCCCTTTTCCCAGGATAAAGCCTCATTGGGAAGATGCTCTAACAACATTAATCTCAGTTTAATGAGATCATGCAGAGCTCTCCTTTGCAGAACACAACTGCCAACCCCGCAGCACTCACGGTTTTGTAAACAGGAGAATGGACAAATGCACCATGCGTGCAGTACTCAGGCACTAACAGAGAGGTAAACCAAAGGTCCTGCTGTAAAAAGAGGGGGTTTTGTGAACCTGGAGAGACAGTTGCACGAACTGAATGGACCAAACACCATGTGCAGGCAGCACAGAAAATATTAAATATGAGATATAGATTCCCCAAGAGCTCTTGAAAAATAATTGAGAACATATCATACAAATCAGACAAGTTCACATACTTTCACAGCTTTGCACTTGGAGTTACCAGGGACCGCCCACTTACAATGAATTTACTTATTGTGCAAACCTTGTGTGTCATTATGACTCCTATTGTGTTCTTCTTGTCATGGGAGCATGACAACATGAAGTTTCAAAATGCTTCAGAAGAACAAAGTCTTTGCACTGTACAACATTACTGCACATGATGCAAAGCTCTTTGTAGGCTTCTACTAAGCAGCAGGATTCAAACAGAAGAGTAAGTTTGTAACAGCATTTGGCTGTAACGCCTTGTAACTTTGGAACAGCGTTTTACACCAGAGTCAATGGAGTAAACCACAAAAGGATTTGCTTCTTAAAGCAACACGGAGAGATCTAGCTAGAAGAAACTTTTAGATGAGAATTGGAGTTTCTATAGAACTGCTGCACGGAAATTAAACTTTTAGCTACCACCAGTCCCTCCTTTGATAAGCTATGTAAAAGAAAGATCAGGCTACTAGCAGTATCACATCCACTTTTGCCATGGACTAACATTTTATATGTTTATATGTTTAAAACCTCTTAATCTTTGACATCGCCCAAGCTTGTATGTCAGCCAAGGAAAAAAACACACCTCTTCCAAAAGCAATTCCCAGTAATAACCACATTACTGTATCAAAAAGCCACTAGAAGATACAAGATTCTCAATTGGTTTGATGACTCCAGTATCTTTCTTTGGTCAGCAGCTACGGCAGATGCAATTTGTTCAAAACCAAACAAGATGCTCCTCAGCACCATCCTACAGAGATATTTGAGAACTCTCCTCCCTTTTCAATACCATGAACTAAACGGAGCAGTCAGCACTGAGCAGGATTAGGGAGGGCTCACTACTTGCTAGGATCATCCTTGTCCCCTCTGTGGGCCAGGCTATCTTTACACGGAACGTGCCAGCATGCATGGAGAGGCCTTGGGCTGTACCACCGCTTTGCATTGCACTTGCCAGAAGCAGCAGCTCCCCAAATCAAAGCTAAAATCACCAAGGCAGCTGCTTTGGGCATACAGTTTCACCTGGGACTTGGTAAAGCAAGATATTCCAGTTGACTAAAGTGTTCTCAGATGACTAAAAAGAGCAGCATTCCCCACCAAGTTACACATTACAACGGGCAACTTCTACTGTTGTTACGTCAGTGCAGCTGTCCTCCTAGCTCATCCCTGTCCTCAGAGGAGTGTAAAGCTTTGTGCAACTACACTGCAGAAACACAGACCCAGAAGTCTACTTCAAATTCTCTGTACCATTAACAATGCTAAACAGAAACACACAAAACTTTCTCCAAAGCCAAGGTTTGGAGAAACGTCCAGGAGAGATGTCAGTAACCAGCTTGTTCCCATGCCCCAGCTGCAAGGGAACCAGGACGCAAGGCTAAACAACTTGGTCCACCTTCTTGTTTCACCTGCTTGCTGTCTGTTAGAAGCAACGTGCTCCCTCAGCCATCAAGTTCTTACAGCTTCAGGGAGGAAAAAACAAACAGTAACATGATACACTTAATATAGGCAGAGATCTGAAAGAAAAATAAATAAAGAAAGAAAGAAAGAAAGTGCTACCAGAGCGTCCCAAAGGAGACAGTGCAATTCTTGTTAACCACAT
>NW_009721851.1:7133-7734 GCF_000703405.1 Apaloderma vittatum | reverse complement strand
GTGCTGGTGCTGGGGTTGTTCCTGCCCAGACACAGACTCTGCACTTGTCCTTATTGAACCTCATGAGCTTCCAGCACAGACCTGCTCCTGCTGCCGGCTTTAACGCTGTAACCACCTCCATCCCCTCCCAGTCCTGGCTTGTGTGGGTTGAAAGGGGCTGGGAGACACAGCACAAGGTGCTGAGGGAGCAGGAGATCATCTGGGTTGGGCATATCCATCATTTATAAGGAGACACTGATCAAATCCTCTCATGACCCTAAAACCAAACGGTGTGAAATCCCCGTGAACCCTGGAGGCAGGCGTGAGGGCTGCTCTTGCCTCACACCGTTAATTAAAAAGGAATCCAATTTTGTTTTCTCCCGTGCCTGGGTTTAAGAAGGATCTGAAAGCGCTGGCGGGGACGGTGAGATCTTCTGGGCGCAGTCTCGCAGCCCTTCTCCTCTTCGTCCTGGTCGCTTCCCGTTCTGCCAAGTTTTGCCTCGTGGTTTTATTTAAAAAAAAAATCTCATGGATGAACCCCCAGCATGATTTTAAAGTAACGCTCACCAGGCTGTAACGCTGACGTCTCGCTGGACCGAAATCTTGCTTGGCTCAGAGCTGG
>NW_009721851.1:3120-7098 GCF_000703405.1 Apaloderma vittatum | reverse complement strand
CTGAGCGCAGATTGTCCGTAAAAACACCGAGCAACGGTGATTTCTTGGTGCCTGGAGGTGGCATCTCCTCCTGGGAAGCTCTAAGCACTTGAGCCTCCAAGATCAGCCTTCCTGAAGAGAACCGCCTCTCTGAGCGCAGATTGTCCGTAAAAACACCGAGCAACGGTGATTTCTTGGTGCCTGGAGGTGGCATCTCCTCCTGGGAAGCTCTAAGCACTTGAGCCTCCAAGATCAGCCTTCCTGAAGAGAACCGCCTCTCTGGCTGGGGATCGGTGGCGATCAGTACAGGTTAATTTAATAAATCCCTCCCTCCCAGGGCACAGGCACATAAAAATATGCGTAAAAATACGCACAGCAGCTTGTCTCTCCGTGGGGTGAAGGTGCTCTTGGCTGGGGGGAGGTCTTGCAGCTACATCCTCATCTCTCCTGCGTCTCTTTTCAAGCATCCTTTCCTGCAGCGCTGCGGAAAGTTGTTCCTGTTTCGCGCTGATGTGAGGCCTCGAGAGACCTGGGCTTGATTACAAGAGAAACGTCGGCAAGTTTTCTCGTCTGCCTGAGCCCTATTTCCAGTCGGCCGGTCGCTTTTATCCCACTTGGGGATAAAAGTCCCAACGTCGCGCTCCCACCACCTCCCTGGTGACGTGGGTCGGACCCTTTGCGAGTGGATTCAGTTCCTGGGAAGGGGATGAGGTGGTGTGGGAAGGGTTGGGCCTTCCTGCTGTGCTGCAGGCACCTCCAAGGTTGGGTTTTAATCCAGATGAACATGGCCATCGGACCGTTGACCCTTCTCTTCTTGCCTCTCCTGGGCTGTAGCTTCTCCACCCTTTATTTGCTTCCCTTCGCTTTGACTGTGAGCCCTTCCCTTGCGTCGCGTCTCGCTTCTCCGTCAGTAAAGTCGAGCAGGTTTCAGCTGTCTGCACGAAGGGAAAATGTTGCTATTCAACCCAACCTGCTTGAATTAGTACCAAAAATGGGGATATTTCCCTGCCTGCCAAAAGCATCGGGGCTCTCTGCTGCCGGAGGCTTTGCTGACAGCTGGGGCGTGAGCATCACCGGGCAGCCAAGCGCCTTAGTTTCTGTTTAAACTGATTAAACCCATCGATGGTATTAAATGAGTTTAATCTACTTAATTTGCCCTGTGGGCTGTTATATCGATCCGGCAGCCGCGGAGTGTGCTGTAGGCACCCGTGAACAGCTGAGATGGGGGGGGGAGTTCGGTTTTTGGGGCTCTGGGTTTGGAAATGCCTCTGCTTGAAGCTTTACAGGCTTTGACCTCAGTGAGGGATCAGCCCCGGGGGATCGTGCGCAGCTGAGTTTGTCCATCCAAGACCCCAAGTTATTTGAGAGGGGTCGTAAAAGGAACAACCTGGAAAAGGGGGAGAATTAAGTGTCTGAATACGGAATAAGTGCGTACTCTAGGGAGAGGGCTGGCTGCTGACTCCTGACCTGTCCTGGAGGGTGGTGGAAGGATGGGAGAACTTCTGGAGGTCGTTTGGATATCGTTGGCCCTGTCACCACCCGTTCCCTCAGGAACCTGAATTTCCTCCCCTTATTTCACCTGTTTGTAGCACTTCAGAACATCTCTGGTGACTGGGTAACCACCTTGTACCGTAAATACTCTTTTTTTTCCCCCATGTACCCTCTGGGAATCATTTTTTCCCCTGATTCTGGATCTCCTCCTGAGTCTGTCGCTGGGTTGACACCTAAAAGGAAGCCGGGCTGAAGTTCAGAGCTTTGCAAAAGCAAAAAGCAGCTCGGGCGCAGCGCGAGCCGCCTCCGCTTGGCTTTGCCAAGACGTCGCCCTCATCCTGCCTTTCCCTTTCCTCCCCAGGGAGCTCAAACTGCGCAACTACGAGCCCGAAGATGAGGAACTGAAGAAGAGGAAGGTGCCGCAGGCCAAGCCGGCCTCAGGTGGGTGCATTCCCGGAGAGAATGAGGCAACGCTCGTGGCCTCTTTCGCTTCATCATCCTCTCTCCTGCCTGTTGCACAAGTGGGGTGTGTGTCCGAGGGCACCGAGTCCAGCCCCAAACCAGAGGGTTCCTACTCAAGAGAGGCTGAGCTCTCACTGGAGGATTCTCAAGGAGGTTCAAGCTGCTTTTTGTTTGAATAACCTTTAAACAAATATTAGTCAGGAGTCCGGGGCTGCTGTTTCCTTGTGCTGAACTTCTGCGTTGCTCTTGAGAGAGATATTAAGGGTAAAAAGTTCCCTTGATCTTGAAATACTGAGTCCTCCCGGAAGAGATTTCTTTTAAAAATGCCCCGAATGAAAAGGCTGCCTTTGAGAGCGTGACACAGATGTAGTGGGTAAGAATGCTGATGCTGCACTTCCTTTATCCTTTTGTAAAAGTTGAAAACTTCACCTGACTCTTCTCCGTGTGTCGGGAAACGGCACTTTCGGATATTTCCAGTCAAATTTGTGCTCTCTGCCAGCCCATCTTTGGAGCTGCAGTGCCCGTCGGCTGCGATTCCTATTTCTGGAGGAACCAGCCTGTCTGTCTTCAGACGCTTCGTGCAGGGACTGGGGAGGGAGAGGAAGACAGAGGAGCCCAAGTTGAGGGATGGAGGGCAGGTTTCCTCGCGTGCTTTTGCCATCATCCCCATTATCTTGCAGACTTTTTTGTAAGCTCTGAGCTGGAGCTTGAGTCCTCCAAGATATCTCAGGTGGTGGGGCCTTGTAAATGAGTCACGGTGAGTCAAACCCCAGTTGAAACACCTGCGGAGCAGCCGAGCCCTGCAGGTCTTAAGGAAAAAAGGGCTTGAACCCAGCAGATTTCTCGCTGCTGTTGCTGTTTGTGACATTTAATGGTTTGCATCATTTCCGGATGAATTTATTTTTTTTTAGGCCTCTCCAAAAGGGTTTGGGTGGCGGAGGGACTCGTGCACCCACGTGTAGTTGCCCAGACGTGCCGTGCTCTTGAGGCAAATCTGTTCCAATGGGCTTTTCTAAAAGCTTTTGTGAGCCAAGCCCAGAGCTCTGGTGGGTTTCATTGTGCCTCGTCCCCTCGGTGATGCTGGTCCTGTTCCCCCATCTAGTGGAAGACAAGGTGAAGGACCAGCTGGAGGCCGCCAAGCCGGAGCCCATCATCGACGAGGTGGTACGTATGTTTGGAGCAGCTCTCTGTGTCCGAGCTTGAACCTCACCTGCAGCTCTCACTGGGTGTCTCCTCTTCCTCCCTAGGATCTGGCAAACCTGGCCCCCAGGAAGCCGGACTGGTGAGTGCCTGTGGAGCCCCGCTCCTGGCAAAGGGATGTTGGTGTCAGCGGTGGGTGACCTTTACCTCGATGTTGTCCAAGTTGGGTTAAAATTGCTAAAAACAGGAATCCCAGCCCTGCTGTTGAGGACACAAAGCACAGGGCTGTCCTCCCTCTTCCTGCTTACACCCAGCGACCCGCCCCGTCCCTGTGGGGTGCTTGTCACCCTGGTGGCCTCAGTGACAAGGGATGTGGGGGTGATTTACCCGTGAGCTGCCCGGCTGGTAGACACAGGCTCTGATCTGTGGTGCTCATAGGAGGGAGAAGGAGTTTCTCTTCCACGGGGGCGAAGATTTGTTCTGATACGGTCACTCTCCTCCCCAGGGATTTGAAGCGAGATGTAGCCAAGAAGCTGGAGAAGCTGGAGAAGAGGACGCAGAGAGCCATCGCCGAGTTGATACGTGCGTGACGGTGCGGCGAGGGGTGGCGGATGCCGTCACTGGTTGTTCCAGAGGGATTACACGATCCTTACTGGGAGCTCGGTGCCTCGCTGTTGGGCCAGGGAGGGACTGGTGGAGCTTGATCCCTTTCCCAAAAGCATCTATGATGCTGCTGGTCTCGAGTAACTTCCTGGAAGCCAAATGCACACTTGGCTCGCGTGGTGGGGAAGGCAGTATCACATAGAATCACAGAATGTTGGGGTTGGAAGAGACCTCTAGAGACCATCCAGTCCAACCCCCTGCCAGAGCAGGGTCACCCAGAGTAGGTCCCACAGGAACGTGTGC
>NW_009721851.1:0-2843 GCF_000703405.1 Apaloderma vittatum | reverse complement strand
CGCCCCCCCATCATCTCTGTGGCTGCGCTGGACTCTCTCCAGCAGTTCCCTGTCTCTCTTGAGCTGAGGGGCCCAGAACTGGACACAACATTCCAGATGCAATTTGGGGGCTGCAGCTGAGGTCCTCTATCTTGTAGGTCGCCCAGTACAGGCAGTTTATTGTGAAGCCTCTGCTGTTTCTTACAGGAGAGCGGCTGAAAGGGCAAGAGGAGGAGCTGGCGTCCGCCGTCGGGTCGGCGAAGCAGGAGGGAAGCGACTCCGACTGAGATGGTCCGTCTGGCAGCCCTGGGCTCTGCAGTTCTGCCTCCACCGGTGACGCCGATCCTGTTGCTCTCGGGTAGAGGCACGTCGTTGGGACAGCGCTGCTCGCCAACGCTCTGCCAAATCCCACAAATCCTGCCATGCCTGAGGCGAGATCTGCTGTCGTCTCTCAGACTGCAACTGGCCGTTGAGGAACGCTTCATAGATAGCTTTTGGGGACCATGGAGGGGAGCTGAGGGGAGCAGGACAGACAGGTTGGCTTGAACCCGGGCTGCCAGGGTGGTGTGGGCAAAGGGGCTGGTGCCAGAGAAGGTAAATTCAGGCTGAATCTCCTCACACTTGCTGGGTAAAGGAAGAAGGTGCCCACAGCAGCCCTTAGAGAGACACGCGACCATTTCCCAGGGGCCTGATGGTCCCGTTCCTGCACAAAGATGCTTTTTTCGAGGCGTTCCTTTCTGCAGGAGGGCTGGGATAACCTCCACGTGGAGAACAACGAGGTCTCTCACTCTGGAGAGCCAGCTGGGACGGTTTGGGAACATCCTTGAGCAGACCCAGCCTGTGCAGAATAATTCTGTGGGAAGGGTCTGTGTGGCTTGGGACCTCGTGGCTGCTCCACGTCCAGCTGAGGTTAACGTGAGGTTTGTTCTGTTCCCTGAAGTCTCCTGACCCTCCGGGCGGTGCAGCATGTACCGCTTCTTTCTGTGTTTTATAATCGACCGAGTTCGTTGTTGGCAAATCTTTTTTGTAATAAAACAGACCCGCGGCGGCAGAAGGTGTCTGCAAAGGGCTGGGTGGAGGCACCTGGTTTCACCTCCCTTGCGCCCCTGGGGATTTCAGACCGCCCTTCGCTGGTCCCTGTCCCCTTTGCACAACTCCTGGGCTGGAGCTGTGAAGACAACCTGAGGTGACGCCAGCGCCCTGCTGCTGCAAGAAATGAGCGGGTGGGATGCTGTGGAGCTGACCTCGACCTTTCCCTTGGAAGCTTTGCTGTGGCTCTTGGAGTCCTTGCAGGATGGGTGCCTCGATCTGGCCTGATCCTACGGGATCCTCTCTGATTCAAAAATGGTTTTGTCCCAAGGTTGGGTGCATCTGACTTTGATGATTTTGGAAGAGCTCACCTCTGTTAATTAGTGCTGTTAATGCGCTAATCCTGTGGCTTTTAAAAGCCTGTTGAGAAGAGCTGGTGGTTGGGGGGAGAGATCCTTCACGCTGCAGCTGTCCCTGCTCTGTCCTCCCCTCAGGCTGGTGCTTGTCACCCCTTGGAGGGACCTTTTCCCAGGTACATTGAGCTGACAAGGAGTCAGACATCCCACGGAGCGAGGGGAGACCCGTACCCGCCTGGAGCAGCGAGTATCCGGAGCTGGGCTCTGATGCTGATGTGCAGTTGTGGACTCTCTTTGGGATTTCTGGTGGAAAAGCACCCTGGATGAAGGCCCAGCCATTTCCTGGGAGTGATTTTGGGGCTATTTTGATCATTTTTTGCTCCATTCTGCCCTGTGCAGGAGCTCCCCCATGTGAGTGTGTTTGTGGTTATTAATGACCTGGGCTGCCGCACACCTTCATGTGCATTTCTGTGTTGGGAAGGAAACTGGAGAGCGTGAACTGGCCAAGCTGGCCAGGAGCTTCAAAACCAGGTTGGATGAGGAACCTGGGCTGGTGGGAGGTGTCCCTGCCCATGGCAGGGGGTTGGAAAGAGATGGGCTTGAAGGTCCTTTCCAACCCAAATCATTCTGCGATTCCAGGATATTGGGATTCGTGGAACCACAGCCCCTTGTCTGCGCAACGCCCTGTAGATGTCAGCAAATCTCCGTGCAACCCCACGCTCCTCCATCCGTGCTTGAGGGAATGTCCTCTGCTTCCCAGCGCAGGAGGCAGAAGAGTTTTTCCCCTCCTTGATTTCAAAAGGACATAAAAATTCCCTTTAAACTGCACAGCTCTTCCCAGAGCAAACCTGTGCTCCATCAGGCGGGAGGAGCAGCTGCCTTCTCGCCGGCTCCCTGGCAGAGCCGTCTGCCTTGTGTGGGCTGATGGTTTTTGAGCTTCTTTGCTCAAGAAAAATATTAAAAGACTAATTAAACCCTCCTTTCCTTGAAAGAATCGTTTTCACACTTGAAGCTCTCTGCGAAAACTTCATTTGGAAATGAAAAGCCAAAACGTTCTCTTTTAGGATGAGCCAGAATCAAACATCCTGACTTTCCCACACACTTGGTGCTTTTATTCCGGCCCAAAATTAAGCCAGTACCATCCCCAGACCCCTGGGCTTGGAGACCAACCTGGGAAGGGGGAAAGGTCTATTCCCAGACCAGAGGTGTCCCTGAGGGACACGAGGGGTTGGGCTGGTGCCTGGAGTGGGGTGGTTGGGGAGGAGGAGCAGGATCAGGCTCATTTCTCTCTCCGGTGGGGTCTCACAGCGAAACCTCGCTTCTCCTGGCACAGGACTGGGACCCCACCCTGAGATGTGGGTCCCACCCTGAGATGTGGGTCCCAGCATGGGAATGGGGTCCTGGAATGAGAATGGGAACCCTAAATAGGACACGGATCCCAGCACGGTACAAGGATCCCAGCATGGGACTGGTGTCCAT
>NW_009721850.1:0-887 GCF_000703405.1 Apaloderma vittatum | reverse complement strand
TGACCCCCACCTGACTGCACCCTCCCTGCAGAGAGCTGCAGAGAGTGATGAGCTCCCCCCGATTCCATGATTGTATGAAATGGGGAATGGAATGTTTTGCCCTCAGCAATGAATCAGTGCAGGGCTGCATACAGCTTCGAGAACTTTGTCTTCAGCCTCTGTATTTACCTTTAGACAGGTCCAGTCTTTGCACAATCCATGGAGAGGAGCAAACCCGCTCTGTCTGTGGCACGAAACAGACACCGCCTGGTAATGCTTTTCCTGCTGCTCAGGCTTAAAGGAAGGCTCTGACAGATCACCACATAGAGCATGACCACCTTCCCTCTGAAGGCGAGGAATGAAAAATGTTCTCCATCTGCTACAGGACTCCTAATTTTACACTGAAATTTTATTTTAAATGCAGAGTACACGCAGGAGAAGAACAAGGAATTTATTAGCGTATCATTTGACGGGTTAATAATTCAAGTCCCACATTTTTTTAAAAAATCCTAAAAGGTTTGGGTATTGTTTTCCTGCCTTGGAATTTCACTGGTTTATAGTGAAACTATAATGAAATTTGTAATGAACTGCCTATAGTGCTGGTCTGGCTCTGCCAGAGAGGGGGAAAAAATATGATCCTTCATCATCTACTGCCAGAGACTGCTCCTTCCCTCAGCACGCAGGATACCGTTTTTGCAGAGAAGATAAACCCCCCCCAGCTGCATCCGCACTTAGGGGATTTTGCTGCTGCACTGCTCATTGTTCACCAGTAAAGCACTGACTGAAAACCAGATGCAGTTACAAATGAATAATTGCAAGCTGGAATTCCAGCTCAACGGAAGCCTAGCAGGCACTGCGGCGCCCAGGGCTTGTATCTCACTTCCCGAAAATCCAAACCACTTCCTCTG
>NW_009721849.1:0-2575 GCF_000703405.1 Apaloderma vittatum | reverse complement strand
GGCCCAGCCCTAACCCACGACATTTAGGAAAGCTTCTTATACAAAAATCATGTTCTGAAAGAAGAGGATGATGTGATCCAAACCAGAAATTCACAATTCCTCACCCCGTCCTTTCTGAAACTGCAACCCAGCTATCTTTGTACTAATGCTAGCGGCATTAGAACAGGGAAAACATTTGAGTGTAGCAAGAATGAATTAAAATACTGTAGTGCTTATCAAAATAATTACTTGTTCAATGATTTCTCAGTCAGTTCTTAAGAGTTTTTAAAAATCAAGATTATAATTAGAAGCTTAATACAATGAAATTTTAACTAAGGGGACAGCCATGGTCCAGCCATGGTGTAGCCAGTGTGGTGGTGTTGGGTCATAGGCTGGATTTGACGATCTCAAGTCTTTTCCAGTCTCAACAACTCTGTGATTCTGTGATTCTTTAAAGTTTTAGAAATTCTCAAATATGACACACTCAAATGATTGCATTGGAATTTTCATTTTTCACTGGCAATTAGCTACAAACAATATATCCTAAAATCCAAGTATATGTACAATGATTAAAACGTCAGGCTCGATCTTAGTTCTTAATAGTTAAGTGGGGTACACTAGATTTCAAGAGCTGAACAAGGGCTTTTCAAATTTAATACAACACTAAAATATTCTGTATGGTAACTTTTCGAAAATATTTTCTTGAGGTATTATGGAGATTAAGGCAAGTCATTCTTCATTCTGACTCAAACTACGCTGGAACTAAGCAGTAAGATATTACCCAGTCCTGCAAAGTTTCAAACACCAGTCATGTGGGTGGGAATTGAAAACAATTGTTGTCACAAACAAGGATACTTGCAAGCAACAATAAGAATTTTCTTTCCAATTCTATCCTCTATCAGCTAGTGAGACACTCAGAAACAATAAGAATGGCCTAGTATAAATAACCATGCAATATTCTACATATTTAAATACAAATTTTAAATTGTACCATAATGTAGAAACTGTTTTGTACTGCGCTCTAGGCAACCACAAGGTGTCTTTCATACCTATGGTAAGATATGCCAGTAAGATGCCACAGCTCATGTAAGTTATGGTACTGTTCTTATTATCAGATTGCAACAGGTGGATTGCTTTAAGCGAAGAAAAAACATGTTTTATTTTACATCCAATGCTGGAACTCTCTATCAATACTAAAACTACCAGCACACAACGAGGATTGCTGTTCTGATATCGTAAATAAAATGCTTATCTCTCACATAAACCCAGTAAAATAGTATGTTGTCAGTCATGAGTGAAAGCTAGTAACTATGCAAACTAAAAACATAAAATAGGTTGGGATCACTTTAGTATTCCACGGAGAGCTCCTTTCAGGTTTCACTTTACTACAAAAGCATTTGAAATGCTCCACAGGTAACCTCTGTGGTTTTTTAATACAGGAATTGTTGATGCTTGTTATTCAATAGCAGAGGAACTGAGGCTTCAAGCAATTGCATCCACTAAAAAAATTAAAATAACAAAAAATAATTATGTGTTTCATTTCTCTCAGAGGAGATCTCTGACCAATAACTGACCCAAAATAACAATAATTTTTGTGTTGTCTTATGCAATTTGTGAGTAGTTCTAAGTATTAAAGGAGAAATTCACTAATCTTTCCTAAAAAGGGAAGACAAAAACCATCACCATTTCTTTGGTGAGCCATTAGCTCTTTTTTAGCAGTTACTCTTATACATCTCATACCATTACAGCCTAGAGAGTGAAGTACCCACAGTACCTTTCACATAAAGAAATTCATTCTAATAAATGAGCCATAGTTTTGACTAACAAAATATAAAAAGTATTAACATCTCACCTGATTTACCTTGCTCTGTATCTCATGTATTCAGCAAAAATTACTTTGCTACTACACTTCCTAGGGTACTAGGCTCCAGCAGAACCACAGAATGTCAGAGGCTGGAAGGGACCTTGAAAGATCATCTAGTCCAACCCCCCTGCCAGAGCAGGATCACCTACAGGAACGCGTCCAGGTGGGTTTTGAATGTATCCAGAGAAGGAGACTCCACAATCTCCCTGCGCAGCCTGTGCCAGGGCTCTGTCACCACAGCCCAGCGGTGCCACCACAGGTCCAGTGCTGTGTCAACCACGGCCCAGCAAAGGAGAACCTGGAATCACTGAATCATTTGAGCTGGAAGGGACCTATAGAAATGAACTAGTCCAACCGCCCCGCAAAAGCAGGACTGCTTAGCGCCCACCACACAGGAACGCGTCCAGGGGGGCTTTCAAAGTCTCCAGAGGAGGCTCCACAACCTCGCTGGGCAGCCCCTGCCACTGCTCCACGGCCCCGGCCTCCGACACACCCGCTGTCAGGACCCTCGGAGCTCTGTCCCTTCCCAGCTCTCAGTCCACCCCCCTGTGCCCTCGCGTAGCCCACCCGTTACAAGAGGATTCCACTCTCCTCTCTAGGACAGAAAGGTTTCCTGGGGGTTTGGCTTCGTAACAAGAGAAACGAAAGGACCAAGAAAACATGCTGCAAAACCAAAACACGCCATCAGATTGACGATTTTCCTTTTTCAAATAAATAAATCGATCCATCAGA
>NW_009721848.1:574-805 GCF_000703405.1 Apaloderma vittatum | reverse complement strand
GACACAGCCCAGCTGTCAGTCCCCCACCCCAGTAGGGCTGACGCCCCCTGGCCTGATCCCAGCTCACCTTCAGAGCAGAGCACGTTGGGGTCACCGTTGCGGACATCCTGCCGGCGGAAACGCCTGCGGGAAGGTGGTGGAGGAGTAGGGGCTGCGGAAGCACGACCCGTGCCCCTCAACATGGCCTCAGGACCGGCTGGGCAGGCCACACCCCCGCCGGGGCACCCCACC
>NW_009721848.1:0-367 GCF_000703405.1 Apaloderma vittatum | reverse complement strand
GAAAGCAGGGCTGAGCACCACCACCATGGTGGGATCCAGGGATCCCCCTGGGGTCCCCCTCTTACCCGCTTGGAGGACAGCTGCAGGCTGGTGATGGGCTGGGCATCCTACGGGCAGAGTTTGGGCAGGAGTCGGGGTGTGCAGGGGTACCCAGGCATCTGGGCCGCCGGCTCCCACCTCCCAGCACCTGGAGCACCCTGGCAAGACCAGCGCAAGGGAGTGCCAGTGGGGTCCAATTGGTGGAGATCCCCGCTCACCTGGAAGACCTGCAGCTCCTCCAGCAGCAGCGGCTCCATGTGGTGCCAGCTCTCCTTGGGCACTGAGACCACCTTCAGCACCGTGCCCATGTCTGTGGACAGGAAGGGGT
>NW_009721847.1:2059-2950 GCF_000703405.1 Apaloderma vittatum | reverse complement strand
CAAGCAGGTGCCCACCCTTGGGTACATTGCTCCTGCTTGCCCATCTCGTGGGGCGCGTGCATTTATTAGTAGATCTCTTAACGCCGATATTTTTGTTTCCCATCCTTGTTTTTGCAGCTCCAGTTGCTGTGGTATCCAGGGAGCCCTCCTCCTTCTGCGGGAGATGCACGCTGGTCGTTGCTAAGGTCGCCTCCGCGGTAACATGCACATCCTGTTTACACCTTTATCCGGAGAAGTTGGGCTCGGTTAGAGGCACCCGCTTCACCCGGGCAGCCCCCAGGGAAGGGGCTCCACGCCGAGCATCCCCCCGCCGGACCCTCGAAGGAGGGAACTGCAGGAGCCGCGAGCCGGCGTCGCCGCCGCACCGGCAAGATGACGAACAACGTGGCCGACCATCACCCCGGGAATTCGGTTGCTGAAGGCAACCATGAAGGGGACTTTGGTTGCTCCATGGTGGAGCTCAGGAACCTCATGGAGCTGAGGAGCGCCGAGGCGGTGGCCCGGCTCAATGACTCCTACGGCGGCGTGCAGAATGTCTGCAAGAGGTTGAAGACGTCGCCAGTTGAAGGTAAGCGACCGTCCCTGTGGTCTGCGAGGTGGGAGCGGCCGGCACCTCTAGGCTGGAGCCATGCAGGGTTCGAGCTGGTGGCTCAGATCACTGAACTGTTGTCCCGTCGCACTGGGCATCCATCGCGAGCCTGCTTGGGAGATGGCTCCCTGCGTTTTAATAAAATGATTATTTAAGGTAGAGAGAAAAAAATAAAAAGAGAAGCAGCTTCCCTGGGGATTCCCCCGAGGCGTAGCCCGGAGCCCTGCATCCCCCGGGAGGATGGAGCAGAGGCGGGATGCGGGCGGGGGTGAGGGGCTGTTGGAGCGCAAGGGGGGCGCGGG
>NW_009721847.1:978-1975 GCF_000703405.1 Apaloderma vittatum | reverse complement strand
CGTGGGGTGTGGGTGAAGGAGAGTGTAAAGGTTGGAGCGTGCTGGAGAGGTGGCCGAGCTGCGTGGAGCTCGTCTGCCGAGGGTCAGGCAACTCGTCCCCAAAGGGGGTCGGTGCTGGTGATGGGGAGATGCATGTGGTCTGTACGGCTTCTCGAGTGACTGTGGGAGCCTAAAACCCAGTTGGGTGCTTCCAAGCATCGCAGGTGTGAGCAGTGGCAGTGATGTTTGCCCGCGGGTGGCAGGTCGCTTGTGAGAGGTTTTGGTACAAGGATGTCGCCTCTTCTCCCTGTGGCCTTTGGGGCCCCCCAAATTGGCAAGCACGAGTAGGCACTGGGGCTGGTGGTGGCATTTGCACAGTGATACACCCCTTCCTTAGCATTAAAAGGGGTACAAGGGTGAGAGATGCCCCCTCTTACAGCACCGAGGGCTTACCTGGGGCTGGGAACAGCTCTGGCAGGATGCGGCCCCCCAGTGCCTGTGTGGGATGGGGGGACATGGCTGTGCCTTGGCTCTGAAATCTTGTGGGTTATTATTAGTGCCGTAAGCTGGGGATTAGCGTGTTTCCCAGCTGTGAGTGGGACCAGGAAGGGGAGACAATATCGGGATGTCATTAGAGAAGGGGGAGAGTCCCGGTGGAAATACCAAGTCCGGGTCGCAAAACAATGTGTTTGGCCCCACCAAGCTGGGAGCGCGCTCCTCCGGGGCTGGGAGGAGAGGGGAGGGTGGGAAGCGAACCCCAAAGGCTCTGCCTTGGCCCCACGGCTCCTGCTGAGGGTGAGGTGAAGGGCTGCCCTTGGATCCGAGGCACTGGTGGAGGTTGCTGCATCTTGTGCCCCCAGTGTATCCCTCCCTCGCCCTTCTGCCCTGGAGGTGAGCTTTGCCTGTCCTAAACCCCATCCTGTTGAGCTCAGAGAGACAGGGAGGTTCTTACCATTAAGTTGGGATTTTGAGGACGAGCGAAAGCCGGAGGCAGCTGCAGCACCTCCATCTGATCCCA
>NW_009721847.1:0-947 GCF_000703405.1 Apaloderma vittatum | reverse complement strand
CCCCCATTGGACCCCATCGGAGCAGTGCGTTTGGCTCCTGCCGCGCCAGGGCTGCCCGAGAGCCTGACGCGCAGCGCGACGCCACTGCGATGGGGGAAGCCCTGGTAGGTCAGGGAAGCGTTTTGGGGAATGCCAGCTGCGTCCTGGCACATGTAGCGTGGGGCGCTTTTCCCCTCTGGGCAGTGTTTTGTGCAGAGCTGGGGCTGACTCAGACCTGACCCTGAGCCCGCAAACTTCTCCCGAGCTGGCACTGCCTGGCCAAAGCCCGGGAGCTTCGCTGGACCTGCGGGCAGGAGACAGGGCACGGCTGGTGTGTGAGCGCTGGACACGGGCTCCCTGGTGCGATAGGCAGCTCGTTTATCTCCTGTGCTCATTATCCCACTGCCTTGGGGATGCATCTTCCTGGGTGACACCAGAGGAGGCTGCTGGCACAGCAGAGCCTGCCCCGGGAGTCCTCTCAGACCTCCTGCCCCACCATAAAATCCAGCAGCCTGTTGTGGGCAATGACTGGAGCAGTCTGATCCCACCCAGCTCCTGTCTCTCCGTGCTGCAGTGTCCAGCCTGGCACCGTCCTCCTGGGGCAGACGCTGGCCACAGTCCTGCCTTCGCCCTGCGTGGTTTATCCTCTGGTTTATCCTCGGGATCTCTGCACACGAGCGTGCAGCGAGGGTCTCCAGCATCGGCGTGGGTGTCTGCTGGGACTGCTTGCTCCAGTTTTTGCTCTGAAAGGTTTCAGTGGACCCCAGCCCCTTAGGGCTTCTCCCAGAGGGGCTTGGCGGTGGGGTGGCTCGCTGCCGGGTGCTGGCTTTCCACCTCCTCCACGAGCCCTGTCCCTGAGCCCCATAGGGTGGGAAGGGGAGCAGGGCGGTGGCAGCGAAGCCGCTTGGTGAGTCACCCGTTAGAGCGTCTTCCCTTCCTTGTCTTCCCTGGGTGATGAGTGTCAGCAA
>NW_009721846.1:1329-1543 GCF_000703405.1 Apaloderma vittatum | reverse complement strand
CCTTGGGCTCCGGGGGTCACAGGTGCTCCAGGGGCGCTCTGGATGCGGGACCGCGTGGAGAGAGCGTCGGAGCTCGGCATCGAGCGGTCTCCTTTCTTTTCCAGAGGAAGAGCTGGAAGCGCCGGTACTTCGTTCTGGACGAGTTTTCCATCAGTTACTACAAGTGTGAGCAGGTGAGCAGCTCCCCCCCCCCTGCTTGGCCCCCCTGAGACCG
>NW_009721846.1:1023-1242 GCF_000703405.1 Apaloderma vittatum | reverse complement strand
CCCTCGTCTCCACAGGACAAGGAGCCCTTGCGTTCGATCCTTCTGAAGGACGTCTGCAAGACCCACGAGTGCCTGGTCAAGTCTGGGTAATGCTCTGTCCACATCTCCCTGCTGTAGCCTCTTTAGCTAAGCTAGAAATGTAATTTATTAATAAATATTTCAATTGTTTATCCTTAATAAGCAATAGAAAGTTGACATTTAGCATGAGCTGTCACTGAG
>NW_009721846.1:0-864 GCF_000703405.1 Apaloderma vittatum | reverse complement strand
AAACGATTTTTTTTTTTTTTTTTCCATCCTCAATGACTTCTGGGTGGGGACCATCTCTTTTTCGCTGTTTCTAGCGACCTCCTGATGCGGGACAACCTCTTTGAAATCGTGACGAGCTCCAGGACCTTCTACATCCAGGTGAGGCACCGAGGCCAGCTGTGGTAAGTTCAGCTCTCGGCAGCACTGCCAAGCTGCGCTCCTGCAAACCGGCCCTTCCCGGGCGGCCGAGCAGATGAGTTTGTGACAGCTTCGCTGGCGCTGGGGCAAGGGAGAGCTGCTGGGAGGTTTCACTTCTGCGCTCGGGTTTATTTTTACCAGCGGCTGTTCAGGTGAGCAGGACAAAGCAGAGCAAAAGCGATGAGCATCCCGAGCACGCGGGGCTGCGTCTGCACCTCCCCTCTCCCGCCTGCTCGGCCAACCCTCGCTGCAGCGGGGACCCGCTCGTGAGACCCCTTCTGCGGGGGAAGATGGGGCAGTGCAGTGGTGCTTAGGCAAAGATAAATTAGTAGGAAATGTGATATGAGCCCGTCCATCCATGGCGCTGGCAGGGGTCATCTCCGGCTGCCCTGGGGGGTGCGGGAGGCAAAGTCTGAGGGGCGGGTGTGTGTTGCAGGCGGACAGCCCCGAGGACATGCGCAGCTGGATCCGAGCCATCGCGGGGGCAGTCCAGGCCCTGAAAACTCGTCCCAGGGTAGGTCACACCCTTTCTGCTTCATATTTAGTGTCAGAAAGAGATTATGTCAATGTACAAGGTATTTATTTAGAGGCTCGTGTAAGTGCTCAGTTAGCCTGTTTCCAGGACGAGATCTCTGCTCTCTCTGGGTTCGGTTACCAGTCCCTAGAAAAGTTGCCTTGAAAAACATG
>NW_009721845.1:35654-41332 GCF_000703405.1 Apaloderma vittatum | reverse complement strand
GTGGTGACGAGGTGCATTCCCCGGGCAGCAGTAGCGCGCCAAAGGGTCTTTGGGTGGTCTTTGACACAGCAGGGCTGTGTCATCTGAAAAAAAAAATGCAATGTTTTCCAATTGATTACACTCTGCAGAAACACGGTTGTCTTTCTGGTAGGAAGCTGTAAACAAAACAGATTGGATCAATTATCTCTTTCTTTGCCGCAGCCATCGCAATTAGTGGGCGTCTCAAGTGCAGAGCGGGTTTGTTTCCCAGGTGGCGGCGGCGCGAGGTGCTGGGCAATCGGGAGGGATTTTGGGGTGCGTGTGTGGAAAGCGAGGTGGCGTTTTCTGTATGGCGACGTGCCAGCTGCCCTGAGCACCGAGGTGCTGCGCTCGCCGTGCTGTTAGCCAGGTGCTCGTGGTGCAGCCCAGCACGTGGCAAAGTCTAGGACTTAATGAGGTGCCACGTTGGGAGCAGAGTTGGTGGGGAAGCTGTACCTTTAATGTGAAGCGACGCTTGTCAAAATAAACGAGTGGAATTTCTATTGCATGTTCACTGGCTTGTGAAATTTGCTAGTCTGCAGTGGCTCTTAATCAGTGATGTGAATTAGCCAGGTTCTCCTGTGGTTTAATTACTAGTATGTCATGTTTAAATTCTCCCTTGATGAACTAATGGTTAGATTATATGCACAGTTTTATAACGGGTATAACGGACACAATACAAACACGCAAGATGCGTGTTGATGGTGTGGAGAGCTGGCTCTGCAGCAGACTGCGGTGGGATCGCTGCGGGGAGCAGAAGGCGGCAGGGGTGGGGAGTGCTGGGTCGTTCACCACAACCAGTCCTGCCGGGGAGCCATCCCCTCGGGTCTGGGGTCGGGATCTGCCTGGTCCCGGGAGCGCCTTGCCCTTCTCTGGGAGTTGGCTAGTTTAAGTGCTCTGGCAGGCAAACGCAGGAGTGCTGTGTCTCGCTTCTGAGGTCCTTGTTGCTGGGGACGGAGCAAGGGCTGCGCGGAGGTGCAGGCTTCAGAAAGGATTTCTTCTTTCTGTGCCACCACTTGCGGCTTCTCGGTAACTGCGAGCGCTTCCGAGCGCCGTCGTTCCGCCGAGATGCCGCCCGCTAATTGTTTGACTCGGTTCTCAGAAGATGACTGAGCTACAGTATTTAAACAGAATGGCAGGTGGAGCAACAGATAGCATTAAGCCGAGATTCGCTGCAAGAGATGTACTCCTACAGATTGTCTGGGATTCAGCGGCGCTTTCCTCCTCGCCGGAGCTAAATAAAGCCGGGCTGGATGTGCAGCAGGCGCCACGGTGGGAGAGCTTGCCCGCCGCTCGTAGGAGCAGCCGCCTTGACCTTCTGGCAGCAGCGCTTGCGCCTCCCTTGTCCCGACCCCTTGCTCGAAATGAAATCTTTAATTGCCAAGGAACCCGATGACCGAGTCGTACTGCGGGTTGTCAAGGAGACAGATAAAGCCTGTTGAACTCGTGGAAATTGCGCTGCAGAAACCGGCACGTTTCCTCTTAGTTCTAGAAGCGCTTTCAGGCAGGGAAGCTTTCCAGATGTTGCGTACAGCTGTTGCCTTTACAGTATAGGTTTGGGAATTACATACCTGAGTACAGAGAAGCGAGCTCTTTTGCCTGTCTCTTAACCAGGCTCCCAGGAAATTCTCTGTTTGCCTTGATAGTGCAGTTCTCTGAGTAGCCACGCTTGCTAAGGACTGAGTGTGATGAGACAAGATGTGCAGAGGTTGTAACTGGAAAGCAAATAACATTTAAGAAGTGAGAAATAGAAGACGCTTTCCATATGGAATAATCCATAGCCAGCCTTTTTTTAGGGGCTTGGAGGAGGGCCGCTCTGTAAATCGCCAGCACTTCTTGGCACGGAGCTGCTGCAGGTGACGTGAATGGGGTGGATGTTGCCCATATCTCTGTGCAAAGGACGCCTCAAGCTGCTGAGAGTTCAGCCCTTTGGCTGCGCTTTGCTCCGGCAGCCCGGGAGGTGCCATCCCCGCGTGTACCTGCCTTCTCACTCGGGGCTCGGCACGATCCAGATGCGCGCCTGCCTGGATTAGAGGCGACAAATTATTGATAATTGGCGCCGCTTTTTGTTTTGCCGTTGCGCAAAGCAAATTTATAAAAGCCAATTTATTTTTATTTGTGGCCTCGGGAACTCCAAGGCGGTTGTACTTATTCTTAATTGCTTGTTTTACGGGTGAAAATTAAGCTGTAACGCAAACGGCGGCGCGAGGAGGCTGGGGTAGAACCGCTGCAGCGTTCGAACAGCGAGGAGGAAAGCCGACGCTGGGGATTGCCTAATACCTCACAAATCCCAGTTTTTATGAAGTTTAACAATGCAACCGTTTCCAGCCGTTCTATAACTAAATATAGTAATGAAATTTTATTTGAAGTCAGGAACATTATCCAGATATGACTTGATGTGTGTAAGATACTGCACATCAGCAGAGTGCTACAGATTGTGTTAAATGGGCCTGAAATAATCTTCGGGAAGGAAAATCGTTTTCAGTTCTTCCTGACACCAAGTGTTTGTCACAGATATGCATTCTTATCCACATCTTGTTAGCGGAATCATTATACTTTCCATTACAACTTTTATGCAAATACGCCGGTTTTCCTTGATTAGGTTTACACGAATAAGCTGTAATTATAGGCTGAGGTGATATTAATGCACCACAATTAGAGATGTAATTACTATGTGTAATTACGACTGGGGAAGGCGTCGGGCTGGCCGGCGGGCCTCGCCGACACCGGGTTTTGGCTGCAGGGAAGAAGGAGTTTGGCGAACCTGGCGAAGGTTCGGGATTCCTGGCGGGTGATGCCTTCTGAGCCGGGAGCACAGCGATGTGGAGCTCGAGGAGCCTTCTCTGCGTAGGTTTTCCCTGTGATTCTCGGCTGTCCTGCTTGCGTGTAGCCTTCCGAGTATTAACGTTTAAAGAAACCTTTTTCCAGGCAGCTTATTATATCTGCTTTAATTCCTATTTGTCGCTTTGTGCGCGTGGCTCATAACGTTTCAGCGATAGGAACGTGTCCTCGGCGTGACTCGACGTTGACGCGTTTTCGGTTGGTACTGCGAGAGGAACGAAAAGACCCAACCCAAAAGCTCAAAAGGAGAGACGCTGACCTCGAGGTACCTGCTGAAATTATCCTCTTGACAAAAGGTCCAGTGAGCTTTTCTGACGGGTGAGCTATTGAGACGGTTTCCGATGCCGCGGATCCCCGAGTCTCACTGCAGGAGCTCTCTGAAGGGTTCCTGACTGCTGGTCGGCGTCCCCGCTGTGGGAGGAGGTTTCCGTGTCACTGGCCATGGAGACATGCTCGTAGAGGTACTGGCGAGGAATGAAAAGAAGCGTTGGCAAAGGCACATGCTTAAACACCTTTGGTTTTTTCGCAGTAGCTTCCTCCGGAGTCCCCACAGCTGTAACCCCTTTGGTTTTGGGGTCGGGTGTAAGGCAGCGAGCCCTCGGCCGCGGGGGGATGCTGATCTGCATCTCGGAGCCTGAGCCGTGCCGGGATTCCTGACGCTGAAGCGCGACTCGCTGTCTGTAGCTTGGAGAGTGAGTTATTGTGCTGGGAAGAATTGTTTGAAGAATTAAAATTGACCCATTTCCTTCAGGCACAGAGAAGTTAATGCTCCAGAGCGTTAACATGGTGCGAGTGATTTGAGGAGCATTATTGAGCAAATCCCTGTGCTAATATGTATGTAGGTATAAATAAAAAGGCCTCAAAGGTTGTTTCGCTATGCATTAACCTCTCGTCTTCTCCAGAGTCAGAGCGCGGAACGGAACTTCTCTCGGCAGGTTTTCCCTGCTCCGTTCGTACCGATGCCCGGTTCTCCCTGCTCTCTCTCGGTAAGCGAGCGTGTCCCGCCGTGTCGTTTGCGTGACGATGTTCTGCACAGGGCGGCTGCTGGGCGCCGGCGCTGCCAACCGTGAGCAGCTTCTCTGGATTCTCCTGTTTGGGTGCAGAAAGGAGGACTCCGATGCTTCCTCTCCCAAGCCTGTGTTGAAAGCCTTTCCCGTTCTGCGATCTCTGTTCCTGCTTTTTCCATAGTGTGTTCAGGAGTGTTTACTCTTCAGAGTAATTTTTTTTAATGCAGCTGGATTCCTTGGCTTGTGAGCGCTCTCTGGTTCTGTGTTGAAAGGGAGCGTGGGATAGGGGGCGGGAAGGGTTGTGATTCTCTTAAAAAACCCTGTTGCTTAATCTGGAATTCAATTCAGAGGAGAGCCTGGAGAAAATAAGATCTCTCTGATCAGATTCTCCAAATACTTTTTGTCTTCTCTAATAAGCAAGAGAAGCTAGTAGAGGGAATTATGTGCTGAAGGAGGGATTTTAATGGCAACAGGTAGGCGGAGAGGAGAGCATCTCGAGTGAATAAGGAACATGGGCTGGCAAATGGACCATTTCCACGCTTGGAGAGCGCGACTTCGTGGGGCGCAGACACAGAGCTTGGCCTTCCCCGGCCCCGGCAATGCTGCAGCAGCCGGTCCCATCAGCTTCGGGGGTGTGGGCACCCCCGGTCCCTCTCCGTCGGCGGGAGGGACATACAGGGGAGCAAGCAGTCCCGGCGCGCAGTCGGAGCGCGGAGGTGAGGATCCTCCTCCTCCTCCTGACGAGGCCGGGCACGTGGCAGGACGGCGTAAGCCTCTTGTTGGGGGTGCCAGATGCTCTCGGCATCTTCTTGCCTCAGAATCTGGTTAGATAACGTGGGATTTTGTTGCGGGTGCCATTCGAGGTCAGTTGTTTGGTAGCTCTGTCGCTAATTCCTATTGAAGCGAAAGCTCTTTTCCATCTTTTGGAGAAGAAAGTATTAAAAGCTTTAATTTACCGCAGCAGAGGAGAAGGGGAGAACGGGAGGGAGATAAGCCGCCGTTCTGAGTAGGGCCCATTTAGTCCAAAATGCTCGCGCGATGTGTTAGAATCCGCGTTCCGAGCGGTAACGCCCGCGTCCTGGCGTTCAACCACGGAGATAAATGCATCAATCTAAATTCATGATTTAGAGGTTTTTTCATGCAGTTGCTAATTATTGAATGTAACCATCTTATTCATAATTTCTCGTCTCCTTCTGCTTGGTAGCCATAATCCTGTATTTGCGCGGCTGTCATTCCCATGGTAACAGACTAGTGTCTGAAGCAGAAGATTATTAAATACAGAGCAGTACATTAAAATAATGTTAAGGTTCTGACTTGGAGACTTTCACACGGGGGCAAACTTCAAAAAAAAGAGAACCTTTTCACAAAAAGCAATTTACTTTGCCAGTAATGGTCTCTATTCCCACAGCTATTACTGAAGAGATTTCGTTGAGTAGCAGCCCTCTCCCTCGCAGCCCATCTCCTGCTCCTCCCGCTTTGCGGAGAAATCCTCATCTGATGTTTATGTCGTCAGGCTGTTGCCATGGAGACTTTGTCACAAACCTATCATGACCTCGCAAGGGGATGGCAAAGGAGGAAAATGGGGGCTGAAAGCCGGTGTTAGAAATGACAACGGGGAGAAGGAGAACGACGCCGAGCCTTAGCGCGCGGAACGGAGCGGAGCAGGGGAGGCGCGACGGGGCCGTAGTGCGTCCCTCCGGTCGCTGGCGCACGAATGCGAGCAACCGCGCTCGCTCGGTCCCCTCCTCTGTCTCCCTGCGCAGAAACTTGACCCCAACGCCGTGCTCGAGCCCCAACCTCAAAACTGAGCCC
>NW_009721845.1:30570-35459 GCF_000703405.1 Apaloderma vittatum | reverse complement strand
GCCGCGGCGCTGCCATCCTGTAGAAAGCGAGTTCGCAGTGATCTGGAATGCCCCATTTCAAGGTGGTCCTTTGTGATGAGTTCAGGAAATCAGACTTGCGAGCGAACCTCCCGGTCGGCAGAGCCCCACCGAGCACGGTTCTTGTGCCGCGCTGGGATGGCGCTTGTGAGACCGGTGTCCCCGTGCTGGCCTGTCCCTTGGGGTTCTTGCTGGGAGTAAAACGAGGGGCTGGACTGAGGAGTATGTGCTTCAGCCTTCCCTTTCTCTCTCAAGCTGTCTCCCTGTCCTCTCGCTCCTGCAGAGCTTAAGCATCGTTTTCCTCTTGCAGTTGGTAATACTAGAAGAGATGAGTAAGTACAGATTCCTGCGATCCGTAAACCATAAAGCCCTGCCTGCGACTTAAACCTTCACTTCTTTATTTGCTTTGTTATGGCTTTTCGCATGTGTCAGGCTTTAACAAACAAGTTTTCCCTCTGGAGACAGACTTAAAAAAGAGACTATAAGGAAAAACGTTGTTATCCGAGCATCTTGTCTCATGCTTAGCCCTAAGAAATGTGTGACTTGAAAAGAAAAATAGCAGTGGGTCTGCTGGTCCTTCTCCTCTTCCTTTGTTCCACTTGCAGCGTGTGCCGCCGAAGTTTGGGTTAGACCACAGCTCACGGTGGCTTTACAAGGCAGCTTAGGAGAATTACAGTGCCGCAAGGGATTTGGACGTTTCTTCCCGTGGCTGCCGAAGAGGGTTCCCGCAGTTTGAAAACTCCTCGCACTTGTTGCAGGGATGCGTGTCCGCTTTGAGAATCCCTCTGGGCGAGGCTGGGAAAGGTGGCGGGGAGATAGCCCTTGAAAGTAGGGCATCCTGGCTGCTGCTGCTGCTGTTGTGTAACCGCAGCCTTCCTGCTCCCTCCCCAGCCAGCCCTCTGCCTCCCGGGGAATTTATGACCGAGTTCACTGCAATTCTATATTTGGCTGATATATTGAAAAATGCATTTGCTGTTGGTGACTTCCTTTAATGTAAAAGGAAGTGGATTTATGGGAAGAGGAGCGCTGGCATCACGAGCACCCGTTGTCTTCACCCTTTTCCTCGGCTCATTCCCACCCTGGGCCGGGTGATGTTGCTCAGGACGATGAGGCTTCGGAGCTGGCGGCGTACCTGGGGTTTCTGCCTCCTGGGAGACAGCCTGAGGACAGGGGGTTGTCGTCGCATCAAACGCCAGATTTTTGTGCTCTGCCCCTCTGTAGGCTTTCCTTGGGCTTCCCCAACTGAAGATGGAGGGAGAGATAGAAGTGGGGAGCGGTGATTTTTGCTTTGAGCATGGCTCTTCTCCTGCTTGTGTCCAGAAACGTGACGGTGCTGTGAAACGATGCAGTCACCGCCGCTGAAGGAGGCTCAGCACCACAGTTAGGGGAATTCTTACAGCTTACAGCCTCGGGGCTGAGCGACAGTCCTCACGCTGCCTTCCCTGCCTGCCCTTCCAGTTCAGAAGCTCTGCTCATCCCTGGGCTCCGGGCAGAGCGCGGCAGCCCCGGAGCAGTGAGGCGGGGAGTAATGACATTGGCAGGGACTCGCCTGGTGAGGGAGACTGGAGATGCTGCCTTCACTCGGTGTCATTTGACTTCCAGAAAAAACGGGTTGTGGGTGAAAACCTTGCTGGAAAACGGGGAAGAAAGCTCTGAGGTTTGCAGCGGAGCGCTTGGCCTGAACTCGTCGTAGTGAGTTCCATGGGAAGGTCGCCTCCGATGTCGGGCAACACGTGGTTTTGCCTGAAAAGGACGCGGTTCCTAACGTGTGACGAGGTTGGTTTTCAAGGCACCCAAAGAGCTGTTTTGGGCTGTTTTCTCAAGTCTGGCAAGCGCAGGGGATGTGGTGCCGACGGCCACAGAGGTCGGGTGACTGTGCAAAGGGGTCAGCGGCGAGCTCCGTGTGTTGCGAGGGCGAGCATTAAGTGGCAAACGGCTTTGCTTTGGCTCATGGTCATGAATTCTCTGCGTCGTGTGTCTAATTGTGCTCAATCATTACAGCCTGGTGCGGATAGGTTAAGAGTTTCTAGGCAGTGATGTACATCGATTTCTTTCCCAGGCTTTGAGACAATACTCAATTTACAACGACCAACTTTGGTTTGCTGTCGATTGGGGGGGTTTGCATTTCTGGTGCAGTGTTATTGGCAGCTTTTAAATTGATTCAATTTGAAAACCGAATGAGAAATTAGCGTGTTCTTGTGTGGACACGTTTCAACGAAATTATTAAATGAAGTGGTCGACTCTTCTATCTCAATTAAACCAGTAGAAAAACTATAATTAACTATTTCATTGACTGGGGGGAAGCAGCCAAGTTGAAGCGAGACATTGACCTCATAGATTTTTCTTCCCTGTGCTGTGGAAGTGAGGATGAGCTTTTAGGGGGATGAGAGAGCGGATCGGACCGTCTGCATTTCTCCCAGAAATGCAAAATGCCGAAGGTCTCCTGTGACCCCGTGGGTCTGTCAGGCAGACACAGACGCTCACATGTCTGTGTTGCCCCTGGTGGCTCCTTGAACCTTATCTGTTCCTAATGGCTCTGTGCTGGAATCGGCAGGGACGATAGCCGGCTTGCTAGGCAAGGCTGAGATCACCTCGGGCTCTCGGGGAGGTTTCCGAGAGTGGCACTAGGACGTGTTTTAAGGCGTGCTGCTAGGAGAAGGTGAGCTATCCATCAAATGCACAATCTTGGATTTCAGTCTTCTATTTAGATTAAGCATGTTAAGAAAGATGGATGGTAAACGTATTTCAGCAGCATCGTCCTCAAACCAGAACGGAATATAAAGACTCTTGAAGAAGGATTCAATTACACTGGCAAATAGATTGAACTGGGTAAGAAGGGAGCTTGTAGGGCAGCGACATGCCGGCTGTGGATTTATATAGTTTTAAGGTAAAAACGTGGGGTTTAGTAAGCCCTCCCACTCACATAATGTCCCTCTGAGAAGCTGAGGACACGCTTTCTCTAGGACGTTTTCACCTGACTGTTTAACAAAAACCAACATGCGTTCACCTGAGATTTCTCCCTCCCCGAGTTTGCCTGGATGTAGGGTGTCTCCTCTGCGCGTCTTGCTCTCTTTCCAGACGCGAGCCCGAGTCGGTAGGCTTTGCACAACGTGCTTTTTTACCCCGAGGTGGTGATTTGTGTTTAATTTCCTTATAGCTTTGAATGACCTGAAGGTCCAGCGGCGCTGCCTTTGTGTTTGTGCTGCAGGAAACCATCCCTCGTTCCTTTGGGCCACGGGAGTTTCCCAAGGCAGCAACGTCGCTATAACCTCTTTTAAGCAAAAAGCTTTAATCCAGCCACATGGATTCTCAGTATCAGATTTCCAACCTGTTTTTTTGGTCGTCGTTACTGCACAAGTTGCTGAACCCTGGACGTGAGGAGAGGCCTCTTGAAATGCAGTCCCACGGCTCCGGGAGACCCTCTTGGGCAGCAGATGATGGATCAGATCTGTTTGTAGCGGCAGGAACTAGCACAAGTCTCCTCTCGCGTTTTTTCGATGTTGTCAACCGTTCAGGTTTTCCTTCTGTCTCCAGGTCCAGTGGGCAGCCAATGTTTTTTTTCCCCCTTCATCACCCAGTTCCTTTAGCCTGACGCTGTTCCCGCGTGACGCAGGCGTGTTTGAGTGCCGGGAGCCGGGTCCCCGGCCTTCCCTCCTGATTCTTGGAAGTGGGAGAGAAAGTTGTGTAGGTCAGCTTGGAATCGTCACGCTCACAAGGAAAAAAACTTAAACCGACTTCAAAGGACAACTCTGGCACGGTCAATTAATAATTAAAACAGTTTTTTAATGAGCTATGCAATTACCTGTGTGTCCCTGGAGATGATAGTTTATGGTATTATTGCTCGGTGCCCTTTCTTTAGTCGTGGCAGATGACATCTGTAATTTAAAGCAGGCTAGACATTAAAGTGACAGAACTTTCATTAACCTTGTCTAAAGTTTGCTAATGACAAATGTCTCGTAAAAACAGCTATTGTCACAACACCAGCTTAGCAGAAAGAGGAGCCTCTAATCCCGCTGCTCGGGAGGTTTCTTCTCGACGAACGCTCTCGTGGTGCTTTGGAGGAGCCTCCTGTTCATCCCTTCCCCTCTCAGGCTCCGGGAGTCGGGCACCCCCGCGTTCGGGGTGCGGCGGCAGTGACAGTGATGTTCTCCGGACGCGGCTGCGGCTGGAGCCCTGCGCTCGAGGACCCGCGACAAGCTCGCGTGTGAAACGCGCCGTGCGGTCGCGGCTCTGAATTTGGTTTCTCGAATGGAAGAACAGCGTTTTTTGAGCGCGGTTGCAAGAGCCTTCTAAAAGCAGGACGGGCTGGTGCTGCGGGGAAGGATGGGCGAACCGCGCCGGGAGCCTCGGGCTCATATGCCAGTGGATCTGACGACCTCAGCCCCTCAAACATGCCTTCTCCGACACAGCACTTTCCATTCGAGGCACTGAGAAGTTAATTTAGTTTCCAGTGGAGTCTAGATTAAAGACAGAAATTATCTGCTTGGATCACGAGCGACTTTGTAGGGAAGGGGGGAGCCACAGGGAAGGCTGGTGGGGAGAGAGAGGCATTAGCGAGGAGATTGCTTTGAAAAGGATAAGTCAGATCTTAACGTCTCGGTGTTGAATGTCAGCCTGCTTGGAAATGGAATTTTTGTGGCAGCCCATCAGCAAAGATACTGCGGGAAAAAACCCATTTTGTTTGGCATTCTCGCAGCCTGCGATACGGAGCAGGGAGGAAGCGCCTCGTTCAATTATTTATTACCTTCAGATGAACTTCGAGGAGTTCGTAGCAGCACACTACGGCCTCAGCCTTTGTTAAACTGGATTAATTTTTGCTTCCAATCCTGGGAGACTTAAAGGCCTATTAATATTGACTGCGGCGTTTAGGA
>NW_009721845.1:30248-30539 GCF_000703405.1 Apaloderma vittatum | reverse complement strand
TTGGGGGCCCCCTTTCAGCCCGAGCCCCGCCGCTCCCGGCGCGTCCCGGCATCCCGGGGCCTCCGTTTCATCTGCTGAGCAGTTTCCCTTTTGTAAAAGAGCAACGAGCAACATCAGTGTCTGCGTGAGGGTAACAACGTGTTTTGTGCCTTTGTTCGCAGCGGCAAATTGCATTTGAAACCACTTGCTCCTGCAGGAGGGTTTTATTTGCCCCGAGGAAGGGATTTGCTGTGCTTGCCCTCTGCTGTTGCAGTAGGGGCATGCGAGTGCGTTTACATGCGTGTGGGGGGG
>NW_009721845.1:28896-30052 GCF_000703405.1 Apaloderma vittatum | reverse complement strand
GGGAGGGGGCAGCCACAACATCTCTGGGCAATTTATTCCAAAGTCTTGCCGCCCTCGTACTGAAGAATTTCTTCCTAAGGTCCAATCTAAATCTGTTCTCCTTCAACTTAAACCCATTTCTCCTTGTCCTGTCAGTGGACGCTCTTGTAAAAAGTCCCTCCCCAGCCTTCCTGTAGGTTCCCTTCAGGTACTGGAAGGCAGCTATTAGGTCCCCCCGAACTTGGTAATTTCGGTTCCTCCTGGCAATCTTCTCAGCATCACTTTCCAGGGGCCTTTCACTGGCGAGAGCTCCATGTCCAGCCCAAGTTGGGAGGAAAACAGAACATCCTGACGTTAATAACGTGGTTATAACGGCCATAGAGCCTTCTTTCTTTATTCCCTTCCAACTGCACTGCGAGTGCTTGTCCAGCAGAAAAAAAACCTTCCTTGGAGGAAGGGCGTCCTCTCAGGGGCACCTCTGCTGTGTGGCTTCGTTCCCATCTCATCGTTCCGACGCGATCTGGGGATGCCCAAGGATGGCCACAGACACGCGAGTTGCTCCCGTAAGCCACCGCCGCTTCCTTGAGACATGACCAACCCAAAGGGACCCTCTGGATTACCGTCACCCAAGTGCAGCGGCGAAGGGCAGAGGGACGCCGCGGGCAGCTGGGTTAGTGGTGGGTTTTGAAGGCGCCTTAGATTATTTACGGCCTCTTGCGTGTGCCTGCTGATCCCAGAACCCCTGTTAAAAGCCTCCACACGGCTAAAAGGTGAAACCCCATTTTCCACGTGGCAGGTCTGACCTTCCTCTCGGCGAAGGTAGTGAACCTTTGTAGTTATTAGTCAATTCAGCTGGTAATGGAGGTGCTGAAAAGAGATGGGGAATAGCTATTATGTGTGTTTATCTAAGTAAGACATAATGTGTATTCCCTGGGTAAGCGTATCACGTTGCCAAATTTTTGTCTACAAATTGCTAAAACCAGTTATGCAAGCAGGTTTGCAAATGCACGTGGCTCTGGGGAACGTGCTTTTGTATGAAATAGCCCATTAATTTGAACAAAACGTTTTAAATAGTTTTAGATTATTTATTTCTGAGAGCTCGCTTCCTCCGGCGTAACGAGTGGCAGATGAGCAGATGTGCTGATCCTTGTTCCCGCGTAGGGTGGGTAGGCTGGGG
>NW_009721845.1:22651-28694 GCF_000703405.1 Apaloderma vittatum | reverse complement strand
CTTCTGCCAGCCTTGAGGAGGGCTGAAATAGGAACAAGTTGGGGTTTAAGGTAGCAAAATAACTGGTGTGTAGCTAACGTGTGACTGTCGCTGTGTTTCTTCATGTTTTATAACCACAAAAATAGCGAATGCTGTAGAGTTCAAGACTTACGATGTCGGGGGGAAGCAAGGTTAAATAGCATCTCACACCTTTCACTTCACATCTCATTATTCATCGCTAATAGAAGCCCAGACCATCTGTCTCCGCGCAGAACGTTTGGATGTGACAGGCATAGGAGATGTTACAAAACTTTCCCCTCTCGGAGATGTTTATTTCTGGCACGTCCCGCTCCCGGCGTCGCTGCGCCTCCTGCCTGGCCCCGGCTCTGCCGACGAGCTCGGTTGAGCCGCTTGGATGCCGTGGCCTCACCGTAGGCTTTCGGGGCGATCGAGAGCTATAAACGTTGCTTCCTTTCCTCTTAAATCCTGTTGACTTGTGAACAACCTCCCAGCAAGGCCTGTGGGCCGTGGCCACGTGTTCGCAACGTGCGCTGGGCAGCGGGCGCTGTGCTCCCACCCACGTGTGAGGCAGCTTTGCCACGTGGAGACGTTTCAGCCTTCGGTGCCGGGGGTCTGCCTGAGGCTTCGGGCTGGGAAGCAGAATATCCTGGGGATGCTGCAGAAACGTTGTGCTCGTTAACCTTCTTCGTTCGGGACTTGCTGCTGTCCCTGCTCCTGTTGAGCCCTCCCATCCTGCGTCAGCCCAGCGGAGGAGACGTGGCCACGAGTGTTTTCCTCTGCTGCACTCCTGAGAGCGCCGCCTCTTTGTTTTGCTCTGGAAGTACTTAGAATATCAAATACCCGTCTTCCCCGGTCTGCTGTGGGATTTTTTTATTCTCTTATGTTTTCTTTCTGCAGCGAGGAGAAATATCTGCTTGTTTCCATCAGTTAAATTGATGCTCGCGAAAGATTTGAGAATTATCTTCTTTTGGGATGCTTATCAGGCACACGAATTTAAGTGATAATCGGGAAACAAACCGCAAAGGGGTCGTGTCGGGTAAAAATCCCTTTCTGTCCAGGTTTCGTTCTTCTTGGATGTCGTGGTGTCACCCGAGTCTGCATGTAATGGGGCACAGGGTCCGCCTGAACGCTAATAGTTTCAGGCGAGAGCGCGGTGGGCTGGACACAGAGGCTGGCTGCCTGAGTAAGCGCTGATGGATTCCTGCAGAATCCCTTTTTCTCACTTTTGGGAGGCGTCTTAGGGAGACAGTCTTCCTGAGGGGATTGAGGTCATCGCTCTTTCCTTCTCGAGATGCGGCGAATTGCCTCTCGGACGCTCTCTCTCGGAATGACATGGTGTTCAGTCAAGGGGTTCTGCTGACAGCAGGAGCCACGCGCGCGCTGCTCGGCTTGTGAACATCAGCAGAATCTGCGGCTGAAATACCGCCGTGGCCTTCGTGGTTTAGTCACAGAACGCAAAGAATTTTCAACAGTAAATGCATCGGGTTTTGAAGTATTCTTATCCTCCGTGGAGTTTTAACTTAGATGGCAATGGGATATCGGTACTCATTTTATAGAATTTTTTCCGGAAGATATTTTTCCTATTTTTGCTGGTTGGATGTCGCTGGCATTCCCTTCTTCTGTTATCTGTAACTGTATAAGCAGTCCAGACAGGGTTTGCAGAAATTGCTTTGTCTGTGCTTTACTCCTCCAGCATTTATTGGTTGACACTGTAATATGATTATTTTCTGTGACCCTGCTAAAGATGCGGCTTTGAAAGATGCTATCCCGACGTGCCAAGTCTGCAGTTTTCTCCTGCTGATGAATTTATGGGAGAACAGCTGTTTTTAGTACAGGGAGCTGATCTGAAAATTATTCCTTGGAAAGCTGAAGACGAAGGAGCGTTGAATATTTTGTTTATTTAGGAAAGATGGGTGTCAGGGACGTGCTGAAACAGTGGTACCTTTCCTGTGAGGTAACGCGTGCGATGGACACAGTTTATTTTGGACCGAGTCAGAACGACCGGTGTGGCAAAGCTGGGCTCGTCCTACTCGGTCCCCGCCGCCACCACCACCACCAGCTTTGTCCATGTGAGGCAGGTTCTTCAATGGGGTGAGCTTTTAGAGTGGGCTTTGGGTGGGATTTGAAATTCTGGCACGATTTCCTCCAGTTACACGCACAAAAGGTGGTGGAGGAGAGAAGTTTTGGTAGGACAAGAAGCAAGTTGCTTAACTTTCCATCTGCATTGAGCTCTACTGGCAAGATGTGCCCTGGAGCAGTTTGTTTGGCCACTGAGCTGGAAAATTGTTATCAGTTGTGGAAAGGCTATTTTTAGGCAGCAACATCTGTGGAACACCATTTCCTCAAACTTTCACTGTCTTTCGACAAGTCAGCCAGATGTGACTCACTCGAGCATATTGGATGGAGAGGAAACAACAAAGTGTTGTGTTTACCAGAAATGCAAACATGACCTTTGTCGGGTGAAGGCAGCCTTTATTCCACCCCATGGAAGAGGCAATAAGAGAAGATTGATTTTCATCGTCGCTGTTAAACGCCCGCACCGCGCAGTATCTTGGTGTAATGCTCGTGCGGAGCAGACCTCTGCAGAAATCCAATTTTCTCTCTCCTCCTTTCTAAACGGGAAGGGAAGGTGGCAGGCGACCGCATTGCTGTTCTCACCTGCATGTTCCTGCTCGGCTCGGAGTTGCCGAGAGCCCCTCGCTCAGATCAGAGGTCGGGTTTGCTTTTCTGTCCTCGCTACCGCGAGGCTCCTCTCCAGGCGAGGAAGCTGTTGCGCCGCTGCCGTTTGATGGACGACCAAGGCATCTTCTCTCTGCCCCAGCTGTTGGGCTGTCCCCCATCGGGGGGTCGGCGTCGCATGCAGGGGGAGACCAGCGTCCGCCAGAGTGACGTCTGCCATCGAGCACGGGTGGGACCCTGCCTGGAGCTCTCGAAACCAGGTCTGGCTTACCATCAGTTGCTAGCTGCTCCAACCACAAGCGGATTTGCCTAGGTAGCTTTTAAAATTAACGTACGGTGGTGTATTAATCGCTCGCTGCCTGCCCGCGTGCAGGCACCCGAGTAGGAGAGCGGCCCCAAAGCTTGTGGCGGCTCTTTGAGAATCCCTGGTGCCGGCTTTGTAGCCCTGGTGCCGTCTCTGAACCGTTGCAGGGCAAAATGGAATAGCCGCGGTAGCCTGCACGGACTGAACGGTGCGTTTTCTTGCATGGAAGAACTTGCTGAATTAAGGGCGTCTTATCCTTTAACACAGCTTAGTCAAAGCAAATAAGCCCCGAGAAAATATTACCTGCCAGGCTTCGGCTGGGGTGTTAGAACAGGAGTCAGACCTTGACATTTGATGTCTCTGAAACGGGTTTTTGGCGTAAATTCAGTTGTTTACTACTGCAGTCAGGAGCAGATTTGTTAGACGGGGCTAATTATATGTGCATGTTCCAAAATCATTTGGAAACTGTAACATTTGTTGCTTTTCAAAGGCTTTAAAATATGCAAATATTTCACGCGATGAAGAGAGCTGATTTTCGCAGGAACCCACAACGGGCGTTGCAGCCAAGCGGGCTCTCAGAGGTGGCCCCAAGTGAATCCGTCGGGCCCCTGAGAAGACGGGGGGAGGACGGGGACGCGTCGTGCGTGCTCGAGGGGGAACCACGATGAGTGTCTCCGCCGAGCGGGAGCGCGCAGCCCCGCTGCCTCTTGTCTTGGGGCTTTTGCGGTTCTGGGGGAAACCCGTGGGCTCAGGGCTTGCGAGTGTTTTGGGAAGGTCCAACCTCCCCAAAGCACGTGCCTGGGAAGTCGCCGATGTCACGTCACGGCTGCTGGGATCCAAAAGAGCTTCCTTGGGGGCAGAAGCTGTGGCAGGAGAGGACCTCCCAGAGAGCCGCTGGTACAGTCAGAGTCTGTGTTAAGACGGTCATTTTTTTAAGAGCGTGCTTATTTTGTTTGTTTCTTTGCTGGAAACCACGTCTATCTGCCAACCTTTCCGAAATGTCATGATGTAATTATTTTAACAGGCAGTCTGTGCTCCTTTATTTGGGGGATATTAACCTTTCTAAACAAAAGAAATGTTAATATACATTGGAGACGCAGCTAATGGGATTTCATTTTTCTTATTAGAACAGACTTGAGTGCTCTTTTTAAATTACTGTAAAAGAATTCAGCAAGTCAAGTAATTGCCTTCAGCTAATCCATGACAGCAAACTCGAACGTGGATATCCAGATCGTTCTGTATGGATTGGGAAAAAGTAATGTGATTTTCTTGTTTTTTGTTTGCTTTGGCTAAACACTGTTGAAGGATGATGTAAATTCATTGGGTCTGAAACAAAGGGAAGGCGAATTATTAAGGCGCTACGTTCAGATACACCGTGAAAGGCGCCGCTTGACTTGCGAAGCCCGTTGGGACATGTTTGCGTTGGGGCGCAGGCGGGTGGCGGGAGGACGGCCCGGACACCAGCTTTGCTTCGACACTTGCGTTGGGTTCCTATCGGCACACGCGCTATTGCTTTGACGAGCCGATGCCGCGCATCAAGTCATCCTTCTTTCCCCACAGCACCTTGCAGGTAAGTTTCCCAGACTCCAAAGGATTTATCTTTCAATCTTGATTTTTTAAGTGATTTTTAAGCCCCCTGTTCACCTGGCTCGATGTGCGGTGAGCCCAGCGTGCTTTGCAGCGCTGCAATTGCGTCAGCACCTCTGCTGCAGCCGTGAAGGAGCGATGCTCGCTGTTCGCAAATACCCAACAGAGCTCCATATAAGCCCTCGATGCATAAAGGAGGGTGAGTGGAAAGCAAAGCTGATTGCGCGTCTGGAAGAATATTTGCGCCTGATTTATGTTCTAGTTTTAGCGTTGGGTTTCCTCTGCGGTAGTAGAATGTCACTGTGGTTTGAGGGTCCGGGCTTGCCCCGAGGCACAGGGAGAGGAGGCGGCGGGAAGCCCCAGAGATCTGATCTGCAGCAGCGGAGGCGGCTTCGGAGCTCTTTGAGGTGTGTGGGAGTGGATAATTCATCTTGTGCCTGTAGGAGGAGAAGGAGTGCTAAATTTGACGAGTAAACAACAGGTTGCAGCCTGGTGATTTTCAGCCTTTATTAACAAACAGGTAAAACTTACTGGCAGCATTAGAATCCTCCTTACTTGGACAACTGGACTGCGGCTGGTGTCAGTTTGTGTTCTTTGCCCAGGAAAGAAGCGCTGCTATTCTTATCTTGAGCGACGCTCGTTATGGCTCTAGGATCTGTTTTGCTTTTACCCGGTGCCTTTCTCGAGTTATATGCCACCGATGAGTCACGAGCCTGTTTTGATTCCTGGTAGTTCTCTGCACACTTTGCCAAATCCCCCAAGATGTCTTTCTGAGATGCTGCTCCGGGGGTTCACCACGACGCGGAGCGGGTCCACAGATTTTATGTGGGATTTGCAGGTTTCGATCAGGCGACGGTATAAAATGCGCTGTGGAGAAAATAGTAGCTATGTGTGGTAGGATCTTGTCGAAAGCGGGGAGCCGAGCATTTCAAGGGCTGCCTCGAGCCCCACGGGTGGTTTTACTGCCCTTGGGCACGAGACAACGTGTCCTGCGACGGCTGGGCAAGGATGTGGTGCGTGCACGGGGAGGATTTTGCTGAGGGAAAGGCTCGCTGAGGTTCCTGGGGGCTACGGGGGCCCTCGCCCTGACAGAGGCTCGCTCCGAGCAGGAGGAGGAGGAGGAGAATGCGGAGAAGAGCTGTTATGCAAATGCGCGCGGGCGCTCGCTTGGGATGAGGCTGTTAAAAGTTGTGCTGCTTTTGTAGATAAACACTAAGACACCTGCTTTCAACTTCGCATTCTTTAACCTTGTTTTATTCCTTGCTGAGTGCCGACACTTCCAAGGCAGACGGAAATCAGACTAAACTTAGCAGTGAGTGGAGCCCCCGATTCCTCCGTCCCCCCCGCGCCAGGCGTTCCAGGCGCAGCATCTGTATCCTTTTGATTAGTTTTGCCCTTGGTTTCCACTTCACATCTGAAGTTTGGCGAAGCGTCGCTGTCAAGGAGCCTGGTTTTTTTTGAGAGGCTGGCCCG
>NW_009721845.1:18682-22620 GCF_000703405.1 Apaloderma vittatum | reverse complement strand
ACATCGGCAGCAGAGCGGCCCGGGTGCCCACCTTTGGGACCAGCCGCGCCGAGCCCCGGGTGAGGTGAGGGAGGGGTGATGGTCTGCCCAGGGCTCTCATCCCTCTGAGCTACGGGTCTCTGCTGCGTTCGTTTGGGAAGGGTGCCAGATGCAAATGGGACTCAGGAGGTCGTCTTCCATCCTTTCCAGATGTGACAAAGAGCTTTGCTTCCTCGGGCTGTGCCCCACGCTCGGCTTGTCCATCACCTTCCTGGGCCCATGGTTTGTCCGTGCTTTGGAGAGCTGGTTTCTCCGTCCATCTCGGTACGGGACGGAGCCGCTGATCTCCAGCTCTTCTTGTCCCCTGGTTGGTTGGTTGAGCAGAGATTAATTATTTCGCTGGGCTGTGATGGCTATTCTGACCTGAGCCCTAGGGGGAAGGCATTTTTCTTTAAGGTGAGCCTCAAGATTTATCTGGACTCTTGTTCTTGCGTTTGGACGAGCAAATGAATGACGCTTGGTAATTGCAAGCTCTGCCCCGGACGAAGCGATTGCAGCTGCTGGCCCTGGCGGTGGGCTGGTTGTAGGGGAGGAGGGTAGAGGGGGGCACTCAAACTCCCCCTCGTACCGCGGGAAGGCCAAACGCGAGTGTCTCATGCTGCTGCGCGGACGGTCGCCCCGTCCCTTCGCCAGGGGCGGTGTGGAAGGTTGTGTGCTGGCCGGCCAGTCTTTGCCAGAGAGTCCCGTCAGACGGCTCCAGCCACTGACCAGTGACGGCTGCGTCGCCTCTCGTCACCCGCCCAGCTCTGCCGCCACTTGATTGTCCATTGTCCTCCAGCCGTTCATCTGGCACCAGTTGGTTTGCGTTTCTAATAAGGAGAAATCGGTGGCATCTCAGGATTAAATAACCCCCATCGACTGGGAAATTAAGCCCTCTTGAGCGTTAAAATGCTGCTTAGATGGCAAGCGTGCGCTTCTATTATTAGGCTGAAAGATGCAGCTGAAAGCCGAGCCTTGCTGTTCTGTCATGTCCTCCTGTCGCCGTTCGAACCCCTCGGTGTGTCTGTCCCTGAATTGAATGCCCTGGGCGTGCTGGTGGCTGCAGCTCAGGGGCTGAAGGGTGCGCAGGGACCTTTGTCCTGAAATACCGGTGCTTCGCCCCTGCCATTGAGCTTTTTGCGTTTCGGAAGAACCGTGCGCTCTTGGCTTTTGAGACGAGAGGGCTGTCTGTAGCACTCCCAATGGCGATGGAAGCTTGAGTTCCTCCAACCCAAAGCTTTAGTGCTGTTTGGAAGGAAGTTATGACTTCTGTAAAGCCTCTTGCGCAATTGATGTGTTTTTTAGCTACTACGCTGATAACGTTCTTGAGCAAAACACAGCAGCCGCTCTCCGGTATGATAAATTGGCGCTGGTTTTTCGGTCCTCTATTAACTTTGTTCCCGAGGAATGAAATTAAAGTAATCTTCTATTATAGCCTGGTAGAAGCTGCACATACAGCTCTTTTTTTACGGTAGCTGTAGTTCTTAAGGTAGGTTAAAGTTATTTCAATTGTTACTTATCTTTGGAACGACGGCCATGACAAATGGCTGGTGTAATTTCTTTCCTTAGTAGATGGATATAAAGTGAAGATATTACATGGGCTCCTCACCGAATTCATAAATTTTAAGATTGGGAACGTTGAGTCAGATATTGAGACGTTTAACCTGACAAGAGGAGAGAGAATTGTTTTCTGATCTTGCTGGTGCCACAAATGAACTTTGTCAGCAGCTTTTTGTTGCTGTGCAGTTTAGATGGGCGGAGACGGAATAATCGGAGGGAGAAGACGGCTTTGCTCATTTTGCCTTCCCTGCCGCGTGTGGGAGGTGCGAGTCGTGCCGCGGGACGTGGTGGGTGCGACGTTCAGGTCGATCCTGGTGGCCCCAGAGCTGACTGGGCCCCTGGCCCTGCTGGCCACGGTGGCCAGGGGCACCACGCAGCTCCGGGTGTGGGTCCATCCTCTCCCCAGCATTGCAGCATGTGGGCTTCTGCCTGGATTTCGAGGCAGGCAATAGCAGTGCGAGGTCCGGGAGCTTTGCTGACGTGCTCTTTTTTCTGCATGAGATGAAGTTTTATTTAGCGTGATGTTAATTGGATCTCGCCCTTCAAAACGCGTCGAGTGATCCTTTGAGCTCGCAAGATGGATGAGGAAGGAGCGGCCGAGTTGAAAGGCAGAACCGACACTTGTGGCTCCCCGACTGCGTCTGCAGCCCTTGTACTTTCATTTGTAAGAGGGAGGGAAAATTTGGCTGGATTTTGCCAGCTCTGAGGGAAATATTTTGATAGGAGCTCATGAGTCATGGGAGATAACAGGGAAGGAGCCCGAGCGCTCGAGCAGCAGCAGGAGAGGCCGCGTCGGAAAGGCGTCGCGATGGGATGAGGGCTGGGGAGCAGCTCAGTGGCATCTGCGAGGCTGGTGCCCCTGCCCCGGGGCGATGCCGTGCAGGACGGGCCTCTTTGCTGTATTTTTGCCCCTGGAGGCGGCTCTCTTGAACCCCGCAAGGCTGACCGGTCTGTGTGATCGCAGGAAACGTTTGAAACCTGGGTGTTTTGCGGTGCTCCCGCAGCGATTGCGTGCCTAAACTCAAGGAAAACTTGGTGTTTGTATCCCACAATATTCCAGATCGACTGGAGACCGTGTTTTAAATCCCTTAAAGGTTATGGCCAGCACATACAGAAAAGCAAGCGCACGCACACCCACGCACGCGTGTGTGACACCGTTTATTTTCTTCAGCGCAGAATTCTGAATATTAATTTGAAGCCCTGTTGGCGTGCTAGTTCCGCGGTGACGGGCAAATGAATAGAATACTTTGGTCTTCCAGGGACTGTTTGTTCTGTATAATTGCGGCTTTAAATGAATTCAGTGGCCAGAAAGCTGTAAAACATTTGTAGGCAGGAGCACGCTTTTAATATTCATCTGCTTTAAGTGTCGCCGAGTGACATCTACGACTAACTGGGCAGCGATGGGTGCCAGGCAAAATAGAGAGTGGGGAGTCTGCCTTGCTGATTTGTATTCTCCGTGTAAATCTTAAATTAGTTTGAGGTTTTAAAATGGATTTTTAAATGCCAGGCACATAAGAGGCGGAATTGATATTAATATTAATAGGCTTAAAAAGATATTTAGCGAAATATTTGTATAATTTAATTTTCTTCGTAATCAAGTCAGAAAAGCACTGACTGACCCCGGGGCTCAGCAGCTGGGGTTGTGGCAGGGAGCATGGCACCGGGGGAGTAAACAATCCCTCCCCGAAGCCAGGAGCAGGCGGCTGAGGCCAGGTCCTGGGCTGGTCCCTGCGCGCCCTCGGAGCGTTGAGAGCCGGTGGTCCCATCGCCGGGACCGTTTCTCCGAGCCAACCAGAACTCGGAAGAAGTACAACCTGAAAAAAAAAAAAAAAAAAAAAAAAAGAGGACAGTTGCAGGAAGAAGGAGATGGGAGGACCTGAAATATTAATGAAGAGATAAAGCGCGGCACCTACACTGAGAGCAGCGTGATGTTCTTGCTCATCTGTTCATGTTGAGCTAGCTGGAGCTTTAAATTTTAAAGCCTGGGTGGAGAAGAGGGGCAAGGTTAGGCCGCTCATTAGATTGCGCTCACAGCCAGCTTAATAGCTCTGAGGGGAAGGAAGCCGTCGGTGCCGGGGATTTAGCAATATCTGCGTGTCTGAGCCTTGTCTGTTACGCATCAGCCCGTTCGCCCTGTTGAGGGTGCTACCGGGGTGCAGCTCTGCCCAGGGGGAGGACGGCGCTCCTGGGTGGGATATCTCCACTGCCGAAAGCCCGTCCACGCCGGGGGAGCAAGCGCAGGACAGCCCTGACTAAAACGGGTGATACCCAGCGAGCCTCACAAACCACAGGGAGGGGAAAGAGGTTGTTGGGGTGGGATGAGCGGGGAAGAAGCGTCTGCCCGAGCGGTCGGGCGGCAG
>NW_009721845.1:17552-18619 GCF_000703405.1 Apaloderma vittatum | reverse complement strand
CTGTGGCGAGTCCGGGCTGTGGGAACTCGCGGTGGGTGAGTTGCTTCAGTGCGGGCGAGGATGCTCTTCTGCGGGAGCAGTCCCCAGTGCAGGAGGGATGCGCTGGCTCTTCTCTCACAGCTGCAGCCAGGTACCTGTCAGCTCTGGTTTCCATCCATCCTCCTCTTCTCAGCAAGGAGTTTGCTTCCACCTACAGGAAGCAGAAAGCAAGGGAAAAAAAGCCCATAATGACACAATACCGCCCGTTAGTCCTCACCGTTCGGAGAAGCGTCTCCTCAGTCTCTGCGCGCGGCCGTGCTCCTCAGAGGTGCTGTGGCAGGCCTCCGGCTTCCTGCCCGTTGGACACCTTTTAATTCTCCTTCCCTCGCACCGCGGGCCTCGCACAGGAAATGCACCAAAGCTGACAAGCCAATAATTGAATTTGGGTTGGTATGAGTGAGGGCTTCCACTGGGGTTCACGGCTGAGAGACAAAGCGGAGATTTCTGAGGAGAACAATAATGGTGCCGGCAGGTTGCGGGCCGAGGCGGCTGTGGGGAAGGCTGGAGGCATCTGGCAGGAGGAAGGGGCCCGAGTCGGTTACTGCAGCGGTCACAGCGGGCAGGCTGTGCTGGGCCTTCGCGGAGCCACCGTGCTGGAAACCTTCCTCCTACCCGGACGGGGCACTGCTGGTGCCGGCAGCTTCGCCTCCCCTTTCGGTTCCAGTTCATTCCCAAAGCCGTGAGCAGCTCGACCTCCAGCCACCCCTACCCCTGCGACTGAACAGCTGCTCTCTCGGTGCCAACAAGGCGTTGAAACACGGACGTCGGGGTGGTTCTCGGCCAGGACGGGTCTCTGACTGGGGCATCCCCGTACGGACTAGAGTTGTGGGATATTGGAACAGGCTGCCCAGGTTGAGTCACCATCCCTGGATGTGTTTAAGCATCACTTGGATGTGGTGTTGCATGATATGGTCTAGGGGTGAACTTGCAAGTAGGGTTAATGGTTGGACTCGATGATCCCAAGGGTCTTTTCCAACCTGGATGATTCTGTGACTTGGGGGCGGGAAGCACCCGGGCTGGCAGGTGGG
>NW_009721845.1:15772-17539 GCF_000703405.1 Apaloderma vittatum | reverse complement strand
GGGCGAAGGAGAGTTCCAGCCTCCATGTTTTACGTGCAGGGCGCCCGACAGTAAAGCTGTGTGATGACCTTTATCTTTATGAGCTGTGAGAGTTAAGGAGTTCTGTATTTTAGTTTAATTAAGCAATAAGGTATAACAGATGGTACTTTTCTGGGTGATTATTGAATGTCTCTGGTTTGACTGAGAAGTGCAGTAACACCGCAGTCGTAAGCGTGCTGTAATTTGAAATATCTGAGATCTTGGAGAACATCTGTCCGTGGCTAGATACCCGTCATCAGTTCTGCCATCGACCGGCCGCCGGCACCTCCCCGCTTTCCGCAGTGTCTCACAAAGCGGGTGCCGGTGCGTTTACCGTCTTCTTTGGCCAGGGTGCCCGGGGGTGTTGGACGAACGGCTCAGCTGGAGGAGCGGAGTCATCTGCTTCCCCTTCACGTTCCTCCGCGATGCTCGGGTATGAAATTCTGTGGGGAAATATTCTTGGTTTATTAACTGCCCTGAGCAGAGGCGAGTCTTTGATGCGTTCCTGTAATAAAATTGACAAATAAATTACCCTAGAATTTCCCAAAATGAGGCAGATTTGAAACCCTCTGGCTCTCAGCACTTTGCTGTGGGAAGTGCCGGCCTGGTGAGATGGCATGGGTACCAGCCTGGCGAGCAGAGGCTGAGCAGCAGCACAGCGGGCGGGAAACAAAGAAACTTCGCAGCCAGCTCCTGTCTTTGTGGATCAGGCAAAACCAGAACGTCAAAGACTGCTTTAGTCCAATGTCTACATACGTAAACGGGCATGGACATTCTAAGGCAGTTGGTGTGTGGGCGCTCCAACTTGGGAAACCGGGAAGAGGCGAATTCGCAGCAGGTCGACTTGCTGTTTGATTTTTGGTTTTCCCCGACCGCGTGAGAACTTTGCACGCCCTTCTCTCTGCTAGGTGTGTCTCCGTACACTTGCAGCTCCCTTGTTTGCTCCAGAGGACGTTAAAAAGCAGCCAAAGCCGGGGAAAGTGTGGAATTGGTGGAGCAGACCTGCGGCTCCTGGAGCTGCGTGCCAGGCGCTCGAACCGAGCTGCCATTTCTGCCTCTGATGGTGTCGAAACCTTCCCCTCGTCTCACCCCCGATGCCCCCGGAGATGTGAATTGCTCGCAACCTTGCCCTGAACTTGCTCTTGCACGGTATTTCAGATCGCTGACTAATACGCCTCGATTTTTCTCGTTAATGGAGTATTTGAAATGATCAAAATGAAATAGATTCGCTTAGTGGCTGCAAAGTTGTTACAAGGATGATCTATGAGGAGTTTCTAACAGAGCCGTGGTCTTCCTGGAGAAAATGGCCCGTCCGTCTCCACGTCGTGCCATTACGAGGAGATCGGGATCGTAACCTAAATCGCCGACTTTGAAAAGAAAGGCAAGAAAGCTTTAAATTCGGGTTTCCAAGGGCCCTTGTCCCTTCTTGACCTTGCCGCTGGTTTAATGAGCCGTTTCCTCATTAGCCCTTGCTGGGAGGTAGTTGCCCACTGGGGCAGGACACGGTGTCCCCTGTTGGGCTCTGTCCCCCTGCACCGCTTCGGAACCGCACGGCACAATTACCGGCAGCTCGCGGTCGCAGAGGCGTTGGCTTTGTGCCATCTGCGGGGACAATGCCCCGCTTAGACATCCTGGATTGGGCCGGGAAGAGTAATTGCTGCTGTGAAATAATTTTGCAATTAGCGCTGTAATTAAGGGCAGTTTGTTAATGAAGGCGCTCGGTGAGTAATGACTGCCGGGCGCCCCGCC
>NW_009721845.1:15267-15741 GCF_000703405.1 Apaloderma vittatum | reverse complement strand
GGCTCGGTGGGTAATGACTGCCGGGCGCTCCGTCCTGCGGCTCCGCACCAGCCGCGGGGCCGGGCTGCTGGGGAGGGTCGCAGGATGGATGGCAGCGCCCGCTGATGGAGTGCCGTCATTAGCTCCTGCCCAGGGGGAGCTGCTCACACAAGGAAAAACAAACTTAAAATTGACGGGGGATGCTGATGGCTGCCCAAGGCCCCTCTTTTCGCTGACCCTGCGCGTTTGAGACGTGGGAGCCCTTACCCGGCTCTCTCCTGGTTCGGTCGGGATCCGTTTGGCAGGAATAGCGGCTTGTTTGGGCGGCGCTTGTGTAGCTTTACTTGTTCCAAGCTTGCTCTCTCTTGTCGTGTTTTCCTTTCAAAACACAGTTACAGGCTTCTCCTCTGGAGAGGTTAAAGGGAAGAACATAATGCTAGAGAACGCTGAGTGGCTGGCGGGGTGGTGTGCAACCGTACGGGAGGGGGGGCGGGG
>NW_009721845.1:14838-15046 GCF_000703405.1 Apaloderma vittatum | reverse complement strand
GTTATTCGTTAACACGTGGTTCTCGGCCGGCCTCCCAAGCAGATTTCCTTGTGTGGGAGAGGGTTGGGGTTGGGGGGCAGCTGGCTCGAGAACTCCGCACCCCAGGTCCCTCTCCCGATGTGTGGGTGTCGGACCAGCAGCTGGGCAGACAAGTTCCCAGGGATGCTGCTTTATGGCCGGCTCTTGAAGTGCTCCTCCCCGGGAGCTC
>NW_009721845.1:14254-14646 GCF_000703405.1 Apaloderma vittatum | reverse complement strand
CGTGAAGAATTTCGTGGCCCTTTGCTGGTGGGACCAAAGGTGAGGGAGCTTGGGGGAGACATGGGGCTGGGGCAGGTTTCAGGTGCCGGTGAGGAACGCCGCTCTTTGTTTCACTTCAGCCGGGGAGGAAAAGCAGCACTTTTTCCCATTCCTCGGCTCGCCAGCAGTCCGGGCGGGAGAGGCTTCCACGCTGAAAGCAGACCTTCTGCAGAACGAGGCAATGTTTCCATCGGCGTGTCTTTTTAGAGATTGAAAGGGGTTTTTTTTCTCCTACCAACCGCATCACTGTACAGCACTGCCTTTTGTTTTAATTGGATTTGCAAACATACGGAGGAGGCATGATTTACAAGGCCTGCTTAAATATGCACAGCGAGGTCTTTGGAACTGCTGAG
>NW_009721845.1:12913-14091 GCF_000703405.1 Apaloderma vittatum | reverse complement strand
TGTTGCACTGGGCTCGTCGTGGGCTTTATAGATCTCCATAATGAAGATGGATCGGGTTCGTTCTTGTTGCCAGTCGCTCTATCAAAATAGTCCTAATTACCGCAAGCGCACGTGTCGCGTCCCACCGCCTTCTTCCTTAGGGCCGAGAAGCACGTTCTGTAGCGCTCGCCGAAGAGAGAGGCAACTTCTCCCGGTCTATTTTGGGGAAAGTAGTTAGTAAAGGAGAAGGAAATTGATTTTGGTGTCAGAAAGGACATTTCTGACAGGAGCATACTTTGCAATGATTCAAGGCATCTGTTCCTGTTGCAGACACCCAACGCTGCTAAGAGCTGTACCTAAATTAAACTGTTGAAGATGTCAGCGCTGGCTATGAATGCAATTTACATCCCAGTAGCACGGGTGGAATTTTGATCATTTAATGAACTTTCTCGCGCAGTTTACGATCAGAGCCTCTCCAACGGCGGCTGTTTTGGTGACACATGCGGGTCTCCGGGTGCAGGGACGGACGGGACAGAGTGTGAAGGCCCAGTGGGCTGCGGGGTGGGCTGTGGTGTCACCGGCTGGCTTTGGGACGGCGGTTTTGGTACCTTTCTGATGCCGTCCCGGTTAGCACGCCGCTCAGCATTGGGGAAAAGCCTTCCACCTCCCCGAAGACGTTCTCTCCCGTCCTCCGTGCTCCACCGAGGGTCTGAAGGAAGCTCGCGTTTCAAGGTGAACGTTAAATTAATACGAAAGACTTGTGGAGCTCTACAATTAAAAGGTCTTTTACTTTCCCCACTTCGGAAGAGATCTGACGGTTTATTGCCGGAGCCTTGGCTCGGAGCCTGGCTGACCTTGGATCCGTGCCTTCCAAGTATCAGCAGGGTTTCTTGTGCGCCGTTGTGGCCTTTTGTGCGAAGAACAAGCCGCTCTTGTGGCTACCGGCTTTGCAAAAGAGTCCTCGGAGTCGGGCGGAGGCCGGAGAAGGCGGGGATGCTCCGTTTTCCCCTCTCCATTGCACCTCGCGGTCGGCGCTTGTTGAGCCGCCGAGGTGTTTGTGGGCGTAGGTACCTTTTCTCTTTAGATACTTGTCTTTTTAAGCTTTCCTGCTGGCCGAGGCAGGTGAGGAGTCCGAGAAAGCTGCCTTTGCCTCTCACCCACCTGCAGCTCCCAGCTGCTGCAGCGCCTCCCGACACACC
>NW_009721845.1:3894-12882 GCF_000703405.1 Apaloderma vittatum | reverse complement strand
GCCTGGGGGTGGCCACAAAGCCGGTCCGATCCCCTTGCAGTCAGCTTGCCCTGTTCCTGCGGTTACAGGGTTTGTCTTGTGTTGGAAATCCCAGCAGATAATCTTGGAGAGGGGCGTTAGACGGGCTTCTGTGGTTTGGGACGTGTGAGGGGGATCGTGCTAACGCAACTGAGCTGTTCCGCTGCCCAAAGGAAATTTTCATCCAACTCGAGTCATCTGCTCAAAGGAGTGTGCTCAAGAGGTCACGGGTGATGTGTCATCATCATTTGTATTAGTTTATATTGGCTGAAAGGATAAAAGGGGACACAAGAAAATTGACTTCCTTTACTGATTATTGCATCGGCGTCGCTTTGCACAGGGGCTCTGGCTTAGGTTGCGGCCGTGAGTGGTTTCTGCTCCCACAGGGATCAGGAAGTTTCGGAGCGGGGCTGCCTTCGTCCCTTCCGCCACCGCCGTTGCACCGAGTGTCTCGGAGTTCGTTAGACCTGGCGGTGCCATAACCGAGGTGGAGTTTGTTTAGGCTTGGGATTTCAAACAGTGGATTACCTTTTATCTTATTATATAATGAATTATTGATGCGCTGATTTTGAATATTTCAGTAAAGCGCACCAGCAAAGGCGAATCCTGTGCCAGCTCTGCCCTTGTGCTGCCCCGAGTGCAGCTGAGCGGAGTCTCACCAGGTCCCTACAGAGTGTTTTCGGGCTCAGAGCGTCTTCTTGAAGCAGAGGCGCCATCCCTGCAGGACGTGGCTGCGAACGCACAGATCCTCAACCCCCCGCAGGCTGCGAGGGCTTCCCCTGATATGCGGCACCGCTGCTGTGGCTGAGAATGGAGAGATAACGGGGTCCAAGCCTGCAGCTGGGGTGGGCAGGCGTTCGGTCCGAGGGGCATATGTGTCTGCAGAATGCCCTCCTGGGCCAGTCCCAAAGCTTCCAAGGGCTGCTCCTCCTTGTAAACGCAGCGCTTATCTGCGCTCCCTTGGGCTGAAGGGACCGTAATTGCTCTTTATGGAGTTGCTGACTTTGAGGCGATGCCAGTACAGGTGCTGCTGGTCTAACCCTCGCTTTCGTTAAGCACACGTAGGTAAGCTGGTGCTCTGGAGGGACCAGTTCTGATTCCAGTGTGCCTTTCCCGAGGGATCCGGCTGGCGGCTGGGATGCACATGTCCTCTGTGCTCCCCGTAGCGATATGGAGGAAAGAGAGAAAGGCCAGAGCCGCACGGGCTCATGCCCGAAAGCTGCCGGGACGAGGTGTTGGGGAGCTGTTGGTGCTGGGGCCGAGCTGTGCAGAGTTCTGGAGCCTGCTTGGCATCTGCAGATGCAGGCGACGCTATTGCGGGAACCAGGAAGGTTCCAAGTCTTTGAGATGAGTTTCTGATTGCGTTGCTTCGTGTGTGCTCCGCAGGGCTGTGCGTGCGGCGGCGCGGGGTTGTGCTGGTGTTTGGCATTCTGGCTGCGTCCCTCCGACCGCATCGATCGATCACGGCCGCTGCCCCGTGTGCCGTATTGACAGACAACTTAAATAGTTCTCATTCTAAGAAGTGCAGCATGGATAATTAAGCAATGCGCTCTCCAAGTTGGTGATCAGCTTCTCGTGGAGGACTAATAATGAATAAAAAGTACATTAACTAAATTAAACTCTTGATGCCTGTAGGTCTGTAACTGTAGAGTTGCCTTTATGAAATTCATTACAGTTTGTAAGAGTTCTGTTAATCAAAAGACTCCTGCAGAAAACATTCTGGGAATTAAAGTTTGTTTTATTTCTCTGTTGTTTAGGACAGAGATGAATGTTGTTGCCGCTCCTCTGTCTGAATACTTAACTATGCTCTGACTCTGGGCCCATGGAACGCAGAGGACTTGGATTTAAGCAATTAAACGGTCTTGCTCCCCCGCGTAATCTGAGTTTATGCCGTTTCCTAACGACATCTTGTCTCAAGCGCGAGTGCTGTGCTTAGTTGTGTATCGAGGGCAACGCGGCAGATCCCCGGGCCGCTTGTCTCGGCGTCGGTAAGCCAACATGCAGGCGTGATGACGTTTGTATTTCTTGGCGTGTGCTGCTCGAATCTGCAGAATGCCCGAAATTCCCCCTGTCCTTGGCGGACGTGCGTTTATTTGGGTGATAATTTAGGCTTCTTTCGCTGGACCACTGCAGGGACACGTGCAGGATTTGCCCCCTTTCAGCCCAACTTTGCCCCCTGATCCGGTCCCGCCTGCCTCCCGGCGATGCCGCGCTCAGGCTCAGCATCTGCGCCGCCCGACCGTAGCGCCGAGCGCAGCCGGGAGGCGTGATGGTGCCGCAGGTCCTCACAGCTCAGTTACGGGTGCAGGTGGGCGCGTACTGCGTAGGGACCTTTTGGGGGCCCTGGGAGCTCTCGGCCTGCAGAGCTCTGGGCCAGGTGGGCGCTCTTCTTGGTGCCCAGATGGGGAGATGCTCCTGACCAGCACGGGCACGCTGCGGAGCCCCTGTTCGCTCTCCCAACTTTTCCTTTTTTGGCGAGAGGCTGCCAACTTGGACGGGAGCCATTTATTTGTAGCACAGTCAATCTTCCCTTAACGAAAACCACCAGTGAATTAGCTTTTGCATAGTGTTTCAATCAAAGCACTTGATCCTTGTTTCTGCGAGATAATCCTAAGAACTTCTTATTTGGAGAATAGAAGACCGTGATGGATTTAATTCATAAAGGGAAGCAGCCGTAAGGAATGTAAATGTAAGAGCCTGATAAGGTAGGATTTCCTAGTTGCTATGACAACCCCTGGGTCATGAGCCTGCGAAAATGTAAAGTAAGTCCTGGAGCTGTGAAGATGATTATAAAATTTAACTGTCATTCTTCATTTGGAGTTGATGGCAAACATTATTTACTTAAGTTTATCTCCAGGCAGGCGAGGATCCTTTCTTCCTCCTTTAAATCGGAGGCTTGGATCACAAATGAACGTGTCGTGCGCGCCTGACGTTATAAAGCAAACCCGCTCTTTATTATTCCAACCAGACAATTTGCACGTAATATCCCCGCGGATTCAGTCAGCCTCCCGTCGAAAGCGGGGCCGTTACCCGAAAGCGGGGCCGTTACCCGAAAGCGGGGCCGTTACCCGGCACGTCCCCGCGAAAACCTTCTTGGCACGGGGAAACGCTCCTGGGGTGGGGTGTGACCGCGCTGAGGATGGAATTCCCAGCCGGAGCAGAGAGATGAAAGCGTAAAATATTCCTGCATGAGCTGCTGACGTTCCCGGGAGGAAGTGCTCTGGGAGCCGGGCATCGTCTGGGTGCGCGGAAGGGCCCGACACCCGCCGCCCGCCTGCCCCAGCTACGCTGGCTCCCGCGTCTTCACTCGGTGAAAGCGCATCTGAAGGCTCTTCTCTGAGTGGGAATGGGGAGAGCCCGGCTGCCCGAAGCCCCGTCTGTCCCTACAGCTTGGCTTTCCATCGCCTCTGGCGGTGTCTTGGGGGCAAACGCGCCTTCTGAGCGTTGCGCGTGGTCCAGGGAACGCCGGCCGTGCCTCCGCCGCGGCCTCTGGCCGCTGGGAAGCGAGCCCAGCCCGTGTGGATGTGATTGTTGTTCTCGCAGTGAACCTTTCCAAAGGTCTAGGAAGTAAATTGTCCTCTCTGCAACGTTAACCCTCCTACTGTTAGGATGACCGCGTCGTTTCCCCCTCCTTCTTCAAACGGGAAGAAAAAACCTTGCAATTACGTTACGGATGTTCCAGCTCCAGCAGTGGAACGTCTGACTCAAAGGAAGAGCACTAAAAGTCCTCTAGAATCTTACTCTGAACTTTTTCTTACTGCATTTGAAAGATTTTTCTATTGCCACTCAGTCTTCCTCAAGGTGATAAAAAGCAAAGCCATTTGATTCAAAGAGTTCACATAAACTAAATTCCTTTTAAGGCTTTCCACTGACTACTGGAGTTAACGCGATGCTATTTTTGAGGCCGGTCTCACGATTTCGGCTGGGAAACTCTTTCACCTTTGCGGCTTTCATCCGGCAATGAAGCTGGTGCGGGCGAGCTGGCGAATTCTGGTAAGGATCAGAGTTTATAGCTGTAACTAAAGAGAAGTAGCTCTTGTGGAAATGGAGCAGAGAATTATTACCGTACTAAAAAAGACTCAAGTCATTACTTGTCCTAGGGTGGAAACTTTTTGAAGGCGCTTGCCCAAGTGGAAGCTGAAGCAACCCAAAGTTCTCCTTGGTGTCCTTTTTGCTCCGTGTTAGCCCGCAGTGTGCGCGCCCCAGTGCTGCTGATGCCAGCTCTTGCAGCAGGGCTGGGTTTTTTGAACACCTGTTTTGTTCATTGCACTGAGGAAGCCTGGTGAGAATGGGGACGTCTGTCGGGGACCGGGCGGCTCCGGGCCGAGGAGGTCGCTCCGTACGGGGGAACCGTTATTCCGAGGGAAGGATTTCCTCGCTCTGTGAGGCGGGCCGTGGGCTGCGCGGTAAGAGCGAGGGGGGGCTTTGCTTTGGAGCTGAGAACTGTGACGGAAAGCGATGAGGTGCCAGAGAAAGGAGATAAGTTGTCTTCGCTGTTGCTATCCGTGCTTCTTAACATTTGCTTCGGGGGCTGGAGACTGTTTTCCCGAGTGTCAGAAAGGCTTCAAGTGATACCTCAGTGTAAGATGACATCATCTGTTCTCGTTCCCCGGGCGGCACGGTGCCTGGGAAGGCTGCGCCGGGGCTGGCGGGGACTGAGCGAGGCGGCGGCACGTTTGGGCTCTGCTTCCCCGGTGGGCAGCCCCAGCCCCAGCCGCGGTTTCGGCTTTGGGCTTCCCAAGCACCTGATGGCCCCCTTCGGGCGGGCGAGAAAGAAGTCTCAAGCTCGGTCCTCGTGCCCGTCACCTCGGGCCGTGATGCCACAGGTGCCGAGCGGGGAGCTTGCTAAGCAGGTCTTCAGCGAATCTGCCTCGTGGGAAAAATGATCGAATGTAAACCGAGTCAGCCATGTCTTTCTGCGTGGAAAAATACGTCCAGGCGGGGGAAGGAAGCGATTGCGAGCGCCTGTGTCTCTGCCCGAGACCAGCACAGCTTCCTGCAATAACTTATTCTGAGAAATTTTCACTTTATGCAAAACTGCTACTTCTCTCCCTAGAGCAGTTGAGATCTTTCCCTGTTTATAACCTCATTTAACTGGGATAAAAAAAAATAAGCTGTTCTATTTGCATCTACTGTACCCTCAAAGTAGCTACTCTGGAATCATGATTTTCTATTGGAAAAGAATGTTGATGACTCCTGCATAGAGGTAGCTTTAAAGCTGTAAGTTTTTTGCCGGGTTCAACACTACCTGCACACACTTAAATGCAAAAACATAGGTTTTTGTTTTCAGTAGCCGGAGAAGGCTGCATCTCGGTGTCAGCAGCGTGTGCTTTGTGGTGGACGTCTGTCCCGAGAGCTCTTGGAGCAGACGTGGGCGAGCGGTTGTGTTTCTCCGTGCAGGGTTTTGCCATTCAGGGCTACAGTTCGAGAAGGTACAGGAAAAAGTCTGGTCTAAAAGGCTTCCCCGAGACAGCCGGCTGTGCAGAAGGGGATGGAAATACCGGAGCGTGGTGGGTCTGAACACAAAAGAGCATTTTTATTCGGTTTCTCATCAGTTCCCCTTAAGCAGTACGGTGCCTCTGAACGGGTGGGAGATTTGGCTTTACCCACCCTTGTCATCCCTAGTTTAAGATGGAAAATACTTTCTTGCCAGCGTGAAGACGAGAGCCTTTGGAGTTAATTAAACCCATTAAGAAATGAGCTGTGAGCTGAGCGTTGGCCCTTCCCAACCCGACGCCCTGGTGCCGTCCGCCTGCCGTCGGCGCGCGGAGACAGCCTGGCTGCCGGCGTCCAGGTAACGCCTGAGCCCTCTCTAAAATGGAGATTTCGAGCAATACGCAGGAGGCTGCGCATGTAAATCCGAGCCAGAAATAGCTGCTCTTACAAAGACTGACAGGTACACGCCATTCTCTTCATCTGGCACACGCTGTCTGCGATGCCGCAACGGGAGCTGGCAGCAGCCTTGCAGTGGTGGGTGGCGAACAAAGGCTGCTCTCAGAAATATTTTGCAGACAAAGTTAGAACTGAGAGTACGGAGCCGATAGAAAATAACGATGAGAAAGGTATGGATGAAGGGAGTTGCTGTTACTGAACTGAAATTTGTGAAATGAGGCTTTTTCTCTTCTTGCACTGAGTTTTGCGGTGCCGCGCTCTCCTTTTTGCAAAGCGCGGATTGCTCGTGATCCGCTTTGCCTGCCTCTTATTGATAGGGCGGCAGAGATCGATAATTGCCGTGCACGCGGAACACAATTAGCTCTCGAGACGGGGCCGCTCGATGACTCGGGAAAGATGGCGTTGCTGGTCCCTCCCAGCCGAGCGTGGTCGTTCTGTGGGACACTCGCCTCTGACCCAAGCCTTTACTCATCCCCTGCTCGCCCCCGAAAGCCCGGGGGTGGAGAGAAGCGCAGTCATCTGCCAGATCGCTTTTGAGAGCTCGCAAACCTCGATTCAAATGCCGCTGTTCCCCTCCCACAGCCCCTTCAGCCTCAAGCTGCAATCTCGTCCCTCGTAAACACTCCGATGGTGCTGGCCCTGGTGGCTCAGCGGAGCCCACTCGCCCCCCTCCTTGGCGGGGATGATCCAGGGCAGGCTGCTCCTTGTTTCCCACGTGTGGCAGGAGGAGGCGTTCGGGCCATTTGGACAGAATCTCCTCGTTGGCAGGGCTGGGGGGCTGGGATGGTGTCGTCGCCCTGCGCTCAGCGCTGCCCACGCCACTCCTCACGTCTCTGTACCTGCTTTTCTTGCGCGAGACGCTTGCCAGACACAGAAGCCGAGAGGAGTCGTGGATGCTGAGGGCTCCGTTACACCAGCCTGTGGAGGGATCAAAGCCATCCTTTCACGCCGTCTTACCACGGGGCTGAAGGTCGTGCATCTGGCTGCCCTGTAATGACTTCAGAGAGATCCCAGCAGTCATGCGTTGGTCGGCTGCTGTCGCGCCGCGTGGCTCACGGGTACCACGGGTATCTCTCCAGGTGCTGCGCCCATCTCCAGCCTGGTATGCGCTGACTCGAACTAAAAGGTTTGCCAGGGGCTGGTGAAGGTTACCTCGCCCCTCAGGAGCCCACCTGCAGTCCTCTTCACGCCCAGAGGCGGTTTCTAGGAGAGCCTGAGCTCCTTCTCGAGCTCATCAGTCAGGCGGGAGAAATTGCAAGGTGGGCTGGGGATGAGTGAGTGTTTCTGGCCAAAATGAAGTTGGGCAGCCGTGGGTGTGGGTGGAATCCCATGCTGACATTTCGGATACCTTCAGCTAAAATGAGAGATAATTGCAAAGCAGCAGTGGTAAATGTCGTTAAGCTCTGCTCCTGCAGAAGAGATGAAGCGGTGCAAACAAGTAGGCAAAGATCACGCAACCAATAAAGATCGTTATGAGTAAGTACAGAAGTATAAGATCAACCTATGTTCGCCTTGCCAACTTCTTTAGCTTCCAAAACACGGCAACTGCCTTAAATACGTGGCTTTCCAAGCAAATGGCGTTGAGGCTGTCTGCGGGTGTGCGGTACCACAGGAGGCAAAAACTCTGTTCCTTTGCCTCCTTGGATGGGAGCACAGGTTAGCCCCCCCCACCCCTCCCCAAAATAAGAAAAGAGACTCTGGCTTTCTGGGAGCTTCTGGTTTGGATTTTGCCACCTGGAGTAGCTAAAACGGACACAAACTTTGTGCATCTAGCATTTTTTCAGCAAGGTTCTGCTTTTTCCCGTGTGTCCGTGCTTGCAAGGGCTCAAGACCCTCGGTAAAACTAAAACCAGAAGAGCTTGTGGAAGCTTTATGGGGAGGGCTGGAAAAGCGTGTTATGATGCTATCAAGGCTCCATTTAATTTATGGCAAGGAAGGGAGGTTAACACATGAGAGACAGAAATCTGCTGTTCTCTTTGCGAGTGAAAGGTCATGTTACTGAGCACGGCGGGGTGGATTTGTGAAAAACGAGCTCCTGTTTGCGAGGAATTAGAATGAGTCCCCGATTTTTTTCTCTATTTGTGACCTTTAACGATGCTGCTCTTAGATTGATAAGCAGGCTGATGCTTTTAGCAGCCCAGTCCTAAATTTCTTTCTCATAGAAAGGCTATCTCTCAAACGCCACAGGTGTTACTTCCCCAGAGTGTTCCTTCCTGTACCTCCCTCTGGGGAACGAAGGGATGTGATGATGGGGTCTTAGCTGACAAACACAGAAAGCGCAGGTTTGTTTCAAATGAGTAAAATGGTAAATTCCCCGTGATCCAGAGGCTCAGCCTTGGGGCGGGCAGTGGGACTCCCAGGAGCAGGGGATTTCAGGAAACCAGGACATGAGCGGCAAAAACCATGGCGGCAGAACAGCCAAACGCGCGTGGCCCGCCCTGCCAGCATTGTGCCGCCGGCCCCACCGATGGGCGGAGGAGGCTCCCAGGTGCCGTGCGCCTCGGTGACACCAGGTTGGCTTTTCCAGCTTGGCAGCCGCGCTAAGAGGCTTTCGCTGTGTTTATTTTGCACTCCTGGAGTGCTTCTGGCACCGACGGGATGCAACTGCAGACACCCTCGGGAGCTAAATTCCGGTAGCAGGACTCCCTTACTGACGCTGTGCATTCTGCCGGTTGTATCACCCAGAGGGTCTTTGGCTCTTCTGGATGCCCAGAGCAGAGCGCGGTTCTTACAGGATGGAAACGTGTTGCGGAGGTTTTTGGTGGTTTTCTGGGGATGTCTCCTCTCGTTGCCCTCGGTCATCGCTTATCTTCCAGTTTGAGCAGAACCTGGAGGGCGCGGCTTCGACTCAAACTACGCTCCACGCCGCGTGGGAGCAAGCGCTGTGCATCGTTCCACCCTACCGTCTCGTTGACCGTTACCGCACGGACATGTCCATGCACAAATAGTTGTCTTGCCGCAGTGCCGAGGCCGCGTTCTGCCCCGTTTTTGTGTTGCGCCAGGTCGAGGTGACGCTTTCTGGGGACGGACGGTCTCCATTCTGTGGCGGGACAGGCTGTGAAAAAAGAAGCTGCGGGA
>NW_009721845.1:0-3877 GCF_000703405.1 Apaloderma vittatum | reverse complement strand
TGGTTTCCTGCGAGGAGAGCTGGCAGCAGGCGGTAACGATTATGCTCTTCGTTTTCCAGCGCTCGCTCGTGAATGCCGCCCTTACATAAGCACAATGCTGCAGAGGCACAATGGCTGCGCGGTGGAAATCTCACCGGGCCGGCCAAGTTCCCTGGTTTGGAGCCAGACATCTGGGCTTGGCGTTTTCATTCTTCGGGAGCATTAGGAGACCTCATAAAGCAGCCGCTCTGGGGTATTGTGCCGAGAGCCGCATTCCCAACCAATTACAAGAGCGGTCTACATGGGTAATGAGCCCTTACTTTGGGAAGGGACGACGGGAAGACAAAAGGAAAACTTTGAATGAGAGCTGCGAAACCTTTCAGTGTGAATAGCGGCCGGCTCGTTAATTGGGATCGCCGTTTGGAGCTCTCCTCCGGCGCTGGCCGCGCGTCCCGAGCCCCGGCTCGGGGGAGGGTAGATGGTAGCAAGGAAGAACGGCTGGGAAACCGCGGTTCTTTGGGATTTGGCCATTAATGATTTTTGGCGTGGGGGTGAGGTGAGATCGAGCAGTTTTTGGCTCGGAAAAGTGCCTCGCGTCGTTTCCTCTGCTGAGCAGATCCCATCGTGGCCAAACGGTCGTACAGTGCTTAGGGAAAACGTTGGCTTTCTCTGCCTTCGGCACCGTCCTCGTTAGCGCTGACGAGGGAGGGGCCGGCGGAGCTGCTGTTGAGTAGGCACCAAACGAGCAGTGAGGTGTGAATACAGCCCCTCTGGTTCATGCCGTTAATAAGTGCCAGGGCTGCTCAGAGATGGGCGTGTTTGTCTCTGCGCAGGTAACTTGCCTATCAGAGTGCATTTTGCAGATGATTGTTTAGAAAACAAACCAAAAAAACGCTCTGAGCCAACTTGAAAAGCTCGGCCTGCTGGGATTTGGCGAGGGATGACAGGTACGGTCGATGCCGCAGTTCGCTCGGGGCTGCAGCCCCGGAGCACTACAGCCCACTGCAAACTCGGGGTAATTGTTATTTTTATTTTTTTTTCGCTCCCTACCTCCACTTGATTAGGCTGCTGTTTCTTAGGGCACGTTCAAATAGAATTTGACTTGAGTCATTGTCCGCTGTCCCCGCACTGCCTGCGTGTAATCAGCTTGCCGGGCGCTCGCAAAATCCTGCGCTTTGTGCAGCAGGGGTTGCTAATGAGCAGAATGTAATTCCTGGGGGTTTGGGGGTTTCTTTTGGGAAATTATATGAAACAGCACACCCATAAAACCTTATGATTCGTGATGGTTTGGTTTGTTCTCGTAACACAACCCAAACGAAAGCACCATTCATCAACCTGCAGAGGCTGCGCGTGGCTGTCTCTGGGCAGTGGGCAAAGGATAATTCATCCCACCGGAGAGGAGCCGACCCACTCCCAGCCCCGCCACCTGCATCTCCAGCTGTGGGCCGGTGACAGCAGGACGAGCTACTCCCAAATCCAATACAAGTGAAATTCTCCTGTTCGAGGTGTAACCTAGCTCATTTTCGGCATTAAGCACACGCTGCCTGCGTCAGAGTGTTTTTCCCCCAAACCTGAGTGGCTTAGCTCGTCAACTGAGCTTCACGAATTCCGCTCACGGGATCGTTAGCCCACTTGTTGCGTTGGTGCCGTGGCTCGAGCCCGGCTGAGTTATTAAGGTAACTTTGGAGGCGGAACGCCAGGAGCGCCTCGCGAGGACCTGGTGATTAATCATACCTACAAAGCCGGGTACCTCTGCCGGCAACCAGCCAGCCTCCGCCTTCCGGAGAAACGGCTCCGTAACACGGCAGCCTGAAAAAGCCCAACAAAACTAAACACCTTCCATGCAGAAGCTGCCCAAGTGATGCTTCAGCCAAAGCCATTTTCAAGTGTAAAAGTGGCTTTTGAAAGCCGTGTTGAGCCAGACTGTGATTTCAGTGGCTTACTAGAAAAATACCCCCGAGGAATCGTACTTGGGGGTTGTAGCTCCAAAGTACGGGGCCTCAGACACTCCGGCAGCAGCGGTATCGAAAGGTCGGGGTTTTGGGGTTTTAAGGAAGGATGTTCTTGACAACTCTTACCAGCAGGCAGAGGGTTTGCTTCTAAAGCATTTTGCAGTGCAGGCAAATAACGAGGACTCGCTCTTGCACTCAAGTGCGAGTGCAGCTCTGGAATAAAACAGTCAACTGCCGAAAACTTCAACTTTGACAACGTGCTGCCGAGTTATTTATTGCAGAGTGCTTCCTCCAAAAATGAGGCTTGTTTTTAAATATTCTGCCCTCGATGTGCTGAGTACGAGAGGGCCAATCTCCCAGCTCAGTAAAAGTTGGCAGAACTAAGCAGATCTCTTCAAAGTGTTGCCGTTTGAGGAAAGAATTGGGAAGAATGTGTATAATTTAAATTGTTCTTTCAAGAAATGCTAAGCAAATGTCTTGTAGATTTTCAGCTGCTGTTGGCAACATCTGTAAAAGGTCTCGTGTCTCTCTTGTGACGCGTCAGCAGAACGGTTTGAGTGCGCTCGGCTTCAACGGTAGGAGCTCAGGGGAGGGTGCGATTTTGAAATGCCGGATTTACAAATAAAAAGAAGAAAAAAGAGAGGACGCTGTGTATATAGGGATTCTCTGCCTGCTTCCTTTGAATGGCTGCCAGGCACAGTGCTCTCCAGCCCGGCTGCCTGCGCAGGATCCCCGCCCCAACAGCAGGATCAAGGTGAACTGGGGACTCGTGATCTGAAGGGTCGGACGTGGGGATTCACGACACCCATGGAGCAAAGAGGCTTCTCCCTCCCGGGGGGCCAGGCTCGGTGCCAGAGCCGGTCAGAAAACGCATCCGTGCGGTGCCTTGTGGCTCAGTGGGCATGGCGTGGTGATGTTGGGTTGGCCATCGGCGTTGACGATCTTGGAGGTCGTTACTGCTGAGCACTCCTGCCCCGTGCCTGCGCTGGGCTCCTCAGGAGCGTTGCCGAGAGCTGATCCCCAGCGTTAGGTGGCCCCCAGCACATATCTGTGCCCCCTGGCACCGAGGATCTTGGTCGCTAATAACTGCTGTGGTTCTAATCTCAGCTAAAAGGAGTAAACCCTACGGCGAAGGCAGGCGCGGCAGGAGGCCGCGGGTCGTCTGAGGTTGCTGTGTAATCCCGGCCGCGCTGGTGCTGCGCAGCGGCAGGGAGAGGCTTTGTTCCGTCCTAATAACTAGAGAGAACGTTGGCTTTGTGATAGTCTGGGCCCAGCTGCTCCCGACTATCCACGACGGCCAGGGAGCGAGTGGCTAGCGAGGTGCCCAGCCCCTCAGATGTTTGCCGTGCTTTTCAGTGCCCGAGTGGATCGCATTGGTTTATTGGAATAGCTCTGACTGTGTGCTTGTGGTAATTAATTCCCTTTTCCAGGTTGGGGGAAGGTTGGTTATAATTTCCTGCATTCTTTTATCACAAGGCCAAAGGAGAAACTCAGAATAGCGAGCAGATAGGAGCGCTGCATACATGCATTTTAAATCCAGTTTCAAGCCGTTAAGGAGCGAGCTGTTTAGCGGAGTGGCCTCTCTGTGTTTGCACACAATTTTAAAGCAAAGTGACCCGGAGGTTGGTGCTGGGATACCGTGTCTGTTTCCAAGAGCCCTGGCTCTGCTTCTGGCTGTAAACCTGGACCCCATCCTTCCTCCTGCGGGCAGTTTGGTGGGCTGGGAGACCAGAGCTTCGTCTTCAGCAGTTCTCGGGAGGAGGGCGAGAGGAGGCTTGTTGCGGGAGGTCCAGATTTATCCTGACTGAGCTCGTTTTGTCCCTGAAATGTGGCAACTGCATAGACCTGAAAGCGTGTCCTGCTGCTGACCCCGAGGACGTGCCTTGTGGGGCTGCCAGCCCAGGGCAAGGGAACCGCAGCGGTAAGGGATGGGCAAAACTCGCCTG
>NW_009721844.1:2909-9637 GCF_000703405.1 Apaloderma vittatum | reverse complement strand
TACGTTTCGGAGAACATTATTCTTTTCCTCGTGAAGGCTGTGCCTTGGCGTTATTACAACGAATTAAATTTGCAGCTCCTTTTACGTTTCGAGTTGCATTTTGGTGTGGTTGGGGGTTGATTTGTTGCCCTTGTGAGGGAGGGGGAGCAGCCGAGTGCCCGGCTCCCTCGTCTCCCTCCAGCCCAGACAGAGGAGCAGACCCCCTCAAACCGAGGCTGATTCCTCCTCGTAAGGGGTTTGCTGCCATACCTCTGTGTGTTTTCAGCAGCACTGCCAGCCCCCAAAAGGGCAGAAAGCGCCGCAGGTGCCAGCGTTTGCTTTCGGAAGGAATCGGAACCCCGGGAAGGGCGCAATCCTGCACCCCTCACCTGGCTAAAACTTTTTCGAGCCTATGGGAGCTGTGAATCTCTGAGGAGCCCAGCCAAGGCCTTCCCCCTTCTCATTAGTCTCTAAATTATTGCTTTGCATGTGGCCACTCACTGGGTATTATAGTTACCATCAACTTCCCATCCTGTGCTGTCAACTGACACCTTTGGGGGCTGTGGGCTGGGTCCGCAGCGGTTTCCTGCTTACAGGCTATTCACGCTGCCTTTTTTAAGTTTTCCCCTGGCAAGCCAGATTTTTTGGGCTACTTGCACATTTTCAGCCCTCGCTCAGAGTCTGGGATTTGCGGGGCAGCATTTTGTGCACCCAGAACTAGGACGTGTGTTTGTGTGTCCCTTGTCCTCAAGCTTCACTTCCAGGCTTCGGGGTACCACCTGCCCCTTCAAATCACAAAACACCCCAGCGCCGCTTGTACATCTGGAAAGTTGAGGTACAGAGGAGGAAAAAGTAACCTCAAGAAGAATTCCTGATCAAGAGAGGCGCTTGGTGGGATTGACAGCCCATTTGCCATGGGGCAGTTTGGGCTCTCTGAGATAGGGAACGTGGGGCCAAATCCTGTCCTGGTGCAGGGGATCCCTCGCTAAACAGCGGGGAAACTCATTTTTGGTTCTTTCTCCCCTTTTGCTGAGGATCTGGCCCATGACGTTGTGATGCAAGTCCATTTTTTCACAGAGGGAAACTGGTGAGTGAAAAAACAGATGACCTCATTACTCCCCCTCGCCCCAATCCATTCACATCTTCCTGCAATTGCAAGTAGCTGCTACAATCCAAGAGAGAGCAGCGTGATTTAAGGGCAAGGACCTCTCTGGTTTAATATCCCACCTTGCTGCTGTCCTATAAAATAGACAGGTAAAGAAGCAGAAAGCAGAAAAAGAGAACAAGGGCTTACGGGTGCGTCTGTGAGACTGCTCCAAACTTTAACTGGTGCTGCCATCCATCCCAGGTTGAGTTTGTGCGGCCAAATGGGGAGGCTCTGACGGTACCCTCATATCTCCTTCGGATCTGACAGCTCCTGAGAAAAGAAAGCGAGCGGCGTTAAAGCAGAAAGTGAGGTGGTGACAGGCCTCTCGCCCTCACTTTCTCCCCGTGAACTCAGTCGAGTCGTTTAATCTCTCGGAGTATTTGCAGAAGGGCAGTTGCTATCTTGCTCTATTTACCAGAGCATCGTTATTTACTGCCCAGCTTCCCTTCAGTAAATCAGGTATTACTGTGGAGAACGCTTTAAAATCGTAACAAACGAGCATTTCTATTGCTCTTATCCCTTCATTAGGGCTGCTGCTTTCATATCTAAGCTGGTGCCAGCGTTTGATGAATTAAATGAAGTTCTCCGCATGCCAACAGATCAACAAACGCTCTTTCCCCTGAGAATGGAGTTGGCAGGCGGCCTGGAAAGTGCCAGGATTTCAGGGGTTAAAGCCTTGCGGAAGAATGTCATTTCCACGAGCTGTTTTCCCCACCCCCTGGAAGATGATAAATTATTACTCGATGCAAAAATAAAAAGGTTATCGCCAAGCAGCTTCGGGTCAGCAGGACGGCCACGTTGAAGATGCTGCTGCTCCTCTTTAAAGTCTTCCTTCACCTTTCTAAAATCAGAAATATTTCAATGGGCTGCTGATGCTGCCTCATTCTCCCGGCTCCTCCCCACAGAGGGAATTTTTTTCAGTTTATTGGGATAGAGAAAAGCGCCCAAATATTGGTTTTGCAGCTGTCCCAGTCTGGGATTTTACAACAGGTAGAGAAGACTTGTTCACAGAGCACCAAACTGGGAAACACTGATGGGAGCTGCTGGTTTTGACTCTGTGGCCTCCTTCCACTTCCCTTTTCCTATCCTTAAACTGATACAATGCTACAACAGTACCTGAAAATATTATAAAGGGTCTTCATATACCAAATAGACAAAGTTTGCTTTGTTTTAATATAAATTTTTAACCGCTTTCTAACTTCTTTGTGTGTTAATCATGAGGACAAACAGCTTTTCCCTTTTTAAACTAAGCTCAGTAATCCATTTAAAAAAAAAATCTCTTGTAAAAGAGGATGGGTGGATGTTGAAATGAAATTAAAATTTTAATTTAGTTTAGAAGTGGCCCAAGAGTCTAATAGCTCTGGCTGGTACTTGATCAAGTCCCAAAATAAATGCTGTTTCTCCCACACATGTTTTCACAATAAGACAGGAATAATAAGAGCAAACAATAAGCCCAAAGTCAAGCTGTTAAGTCATTAAGGATTTTACCAAATGGCTTTGATTCTTCTCTATTTATTAGTAGCTCTCAGCAAGCTGTGGATCTTGATTATCTTGGTGTAAATCTGCAGCGATTTCCTCAATATAGGCCAAGTTACCTGCCACGGAGAGCTCTATCATTGAATTTTGTTCAGCTGCAAGCTCCTGGGCGGTCATTAAAGCCGCCTAACGACATCCAAGGGGAGGAGAGGAACTATTTCAGCTCTTATTAGAGGAAGCTAAAGAGAAGAAAAATATCGCTCAGCCATCAGGGAAACTTGCTGACAGCGAGAGATGTTTTGGGCTGTGAAGTAGTTTCCTATGGGAAGTGATGGAAGTTCTGTTAAAATTAGCCCGGACGAAGCGCGACCCGAGCTGCCTCTCTGCCGTCGTCTTGCCTCCCGTCGCCGGCCTGGCGCACGCGGATTTTCCAGAACGCGATGATTTTGTGCAAAGAATCTGCTCCCAGGGTCCCCGGAGGGGGTTGCTGGCGCTGCTTTACAGCTTCTGGCAATCTTCTTGATATTCTTTGTCACGTGAAGCCTTGTCCTGGGTGTCAGGATGGGTTTGCTCCTTCTCCCGTGACCGAAGCACGTGCTGCTTTGAGCGTCCACGGGTGGCACTTTGCTGGAAGGTTCAGCCTCAGAAAGGTGTAAACCACATCCAGTGAAGCATAAAAGCAGTTCTTGAGAACCCATGTGACTTGCGTGCCTCGATCAAAGGGGAAAAAAAAACCCAGACAGCCCAACCCAAGCCCCAACTGCCTGTTGTACAAACTGAGAAGCAAGAAAACGAGCTGGAAAACTGTCATTTTAACTGTTGCTTTAACGCTCTAACTCCTTCATCTTGGGTGTGTGCGGGTCATTGGAATAGGGGAGTCAGCCTGGAGATTTGTCTCTCTCTGTTTTGCAGCTTTGGCAAGAATTAGCCTTTATTCCAGATCCCCTCCTGTTTCTGTGAGATGGTTTCCACTTGTTTAAGGTTCCGATTGGGGCACAAGCGTGTGACGGGCTGGGACTGAGCCCAGCAGAGCTGCAGAAACGAGCTCCGTGCACCTTCTTGGTTTTACCCAGCTGTGACGAGATTTAAGCAAATGTGGTTTAACACTGAGTTAGAGCAGGCTGGTGGGGTGTGCAGGGATGCTGAGATTAGAGAAGGCTTCTCATCCTCAGTAACTTGCAATATCTGCATTTTTTGGGTTGTTCAAAGGGCAGCCTTGTTGTTCTTTCACCATGTACGCGGTTTCCCGTTTTCTGAATTAAACAGAGGGGTTTTAAACAAAAATAAATGCTGGTGTCAGAGCAAAAGTTAGCAATAGCAAGCAGGAAATGATGATAATAATTTAATGTGTGTACACGTGCAGGTGTTTCGCATTTGGCTGCTCGTGGGAGATGCTCTACAGGGGTCTCTCCTTGCTGAAGCCCTCAGCTACACAAAAGGGCTAATGGATGATTAAAAATGGCATCTAATGAATGGCACTGGTGGAAGGGCTTGCTCAGAGGAGCTCATACTGCGCCAGGAACGACACGAGAAATCGTGACGCGCTCCTGCGGGCTGAGATGCTTATTTCTCCAGAATATAAGTCTCAGCCAGGCAAGGGAGAGCTTTAGCAAGAGGAAGGTTGAAAACACCAAAGTTCTTTGTGAACCTGATCGTTTCTGACAAAGCGTTTACAGGAAAGGTGTTGATCTCAACAAACTGGCTTTTTTTTTTTTTTTCTTCATTCTCAAAAGAAAAAAATTGGCAACAATTTCTCACAGATTCTGCAGCAAAGGAAATATGACCTCATCTTCCCCCAGAGTAGCTCCATCAGCTTCCAGGTGATAATTCATTCACCATTGTCAGGCTCTCAGCAGTTTGCACTAACGTTTGCATTGTTGCACCTCTAATCACAATATCTGCTATTAACACGGATATTTCCCCCCCTCTCAACTTTTCCAGCTTAAACTAATTCAGATGACAGTCTGGTCCTTCGCTTTGCGCGGGCTGGGAGACAGCACTGACACTATCAGGTTTTTACACCGTCTGCAGCAGGGCATTTCATCTCCACGTACTTTTTTGCAGGCACCTCTGAGATGATGAGTTATTATATGGACATGACCATCGCCAACGCAGCCCCTTATCCTTTGCCTCGCTCCGGAGCCATGGTAAGAAAGGAGTTTGGGTTATTCTTCTATCCCTAGCGTTATCCTGGCATAATCTCCATATACCTATATATGCTCGAACATATAATATATGTATTTTCTTTGTAAACTATAAATATATACAATAAAAACAGATGTGTGGTGTATAATGAAGCTATAACCTAGGATTACATTCATGTGGGCATATATACATGCCTATATCACACATATAATCACTACATTTATATATGTGTATTATGTGTAAGCATGTAGCAATACAGTATATTACACAATAAATATGGAATAATACATAAGTTAATATAAATGCACACATATATACTCCATGTGTGTGTACCATATGCATAATACAGTTTATTATGAAATATATAGGTAATAATACATAAGTTTATATAAATAGACACATATATACTCCATATGTGTGTACCATATGCATAATACAGTATATTACACAATATATATAATAATACATAAGTTTATACAAATGTACACATATATATGCTCCACGTGTGTGAACCATATGCATAATACAGTATATTATGCAGTGTATATGTAATAATACATAAGTTTATATAAACATATGTGTGTGTATATGCTCCATGTGCGTGCACCATATGTATCTACCTATATACAGATACACACATATATATGTCCTCGGGCATATAAATAAAACAAATGTAAATACAAACAAAGCAAATAGGAAGATAATAATCATGGAAAACATCAGTATAAATAGGAATATGAAGATAAACATGATGACTGATGTTTATATAACAGAAGCAAGGGGCAGAGCTCCCCCACAGGGCCGGGGCCTCTCTGCACCTCACAGGCCCCCCATATTTTTTTGTTGAGGTGCAGTTATGGGGCCTTACGCTGTCAAAATAGACTAATTCTGGCTCAGCAGGGCTGAAACAAGGCCTCTCATGGAAGGTTTCCTCCTCATGACCGGCCCTGAGGGGAGCCCCCTGCCCGCTGCCATCTTGATGAGCGCTGCAGGCCTTCATTTCTTTTTTTACCTCACACTCCTTTAAAAAAGGGCTTTTTTGGCATCTCATGGCCGCCCCTCAGGCGGGTGAGTTTGGATGACATCTCTTCTGATCAAAACCGGGGCTTCGTGCCTGGCTCGGGGCGGGAAAGGGTGGCCATTGCGGGGACCCCCCTGACGCTTTTCCTGCTCTCCCGTCCTCAGAAGCAAAATGCCGCCAGCGCCTGCGAGGATCCTTGGGCGACCTGCGGCTTCCAGGCCGCCTGCTGCCAGCCCAGGCCGTGCTGCCCGCTCTGGGACGAGCCCGCCACGCAAGAAGTGCCCACGGGCCTGGAGCACTACGGCACGGGTAGGACGACATTTTGGGGGTGGGTTTGCCAGTGGGGACGGCGCCTTTCCTTCCTGCTCGTTGTGCTGGGCTCAGGTGAAAAGACAAACCTCGAAGAGCTGCCACGCTCTTGTTTTCTCACCCGGCGTGTCCCCCTTGTCTCCTTCCTCCTATATTTGCTTTCTGCCTCAGTCCTGACTTAATTTATTGGGGTGTTTTGCCCTTAGTGCAGTCACAGGGCACCTACCAGAGCACCGCCAGGTTGGTGCTCATCTTCCTCAGTGGAGCCTGAAAGCAGATAAAAACCTTAAAGCTGATTTGTTTAACTCTCCTCCTCCTGTCGGAACGATGCCGAAGGGTGAGAGCTTGTACCGTGGGCTGGAGAACCCTTCTCTTTTCTTTTTGAGTGATGATTTTGATGTCCTGTGTGCAAATTCCCTTGCAATGGAGGGACTGCAGCATCCTGGGGTCTTGATAGACGTGGGGGTCTCTAAGCAAGGTGGACCTGCCAACCTGGTGCTTGCACCTTCAGCATTGGAGAACAGACCTTATGAGGAGCGATTGAGGGAGCTGGGTCTGTTCAGTTTGACGAAGAGCAGGCTGAGGGGGGACCTCATCATGCTCTACAATTCCTTGAAAGGACATTGTAGAGAGGTTGGGGCTGGGCTCTTT
>NW_009721844.1:0-2635 GCF_000703405.1 Apaloderma vittatum | reverse complement strand
TTCTAGGATTCTAGGATTCTAGGATTCTATGATTTCTCCTGACTGACGTCCTGAGAGCAGCTTTGGAAAATTGTTGCAAGGAGCCCAGGACTCCCGGGTTTTAATTCCGCCGTGGCAGCATTTTTGGGTCTTGTAGCTCACTGCCTCGCTCCACAGGCAGGGTGGTGACACCGTCTTCAGGTGACCACAGCTGGAGATGTGTTGCTGCACAGCTGCAGCAATTCACTGGCCTGGACTAGACGATCCTCTCCTCTCACGCATTCATATCTTGAAAGTCGTTACAAAATCGCCGGTGACTAATTCTTGCCCCGCACGTTGTTCAAACCGGCAAGCCTTCAAGCTGAGCTTGCAGTTCGGGCTGCTGCTTGTATAACCAACAGATGTCGGGCGGGCAGGCGGTTCTCCCGCCTCCACCCACCCGCTCCGGGACGGGTGATGAGACATCAGCAAAAAGCTCAGTCCTGTTGTGGCAGAAGAAAGGGCTCAGGTACGTCGTGGCCCAGGCCAACCGCAGGAACGCCGTGAGAGAGCTCGAGTTGCACAAATGTGACCTTTGCAGAGGGCCAATATGAAGTTTATGTTTCACTTAAGTCCCGCATAAGCCTATCGTGAAGCACTTAAATCCCACGTAAGCTTTTGCATGGCATGTGCTGGTCTTCTGCGACTTGTTCCCGGCTCGTTAGTTATGCACATTGGCCCCCTGGGAGGGGAAAAGCCCTGATGTTTAGAGACTTCTTGCAGCTAAAGAGTAAAGCAGAACCAGCGACTGTTGCGGTCAAATGTACACTTTGAAATCTCTCCTTGGCAAATATTCAGGCATTTGGGATTTTTTTTCTTTTTTCTCTTTTTTTTTTCTCCTTTGGTGAGCACTTGTGTGTGAGCAGGAGGTGGACGCAGAGCGCTGCGCCCATGGCTGGAGCAAAACTCCGCTGCCTATTCCCAGCCGTTCTTATTTCAGCTATTTGCTCTACTCCTGTGGGTGACCTCTCTCAGCATGATGTCAGCTCCCTTCTGATGAAATCTGCCCTCGCAGCATTTGGATTTACTCAAACATTTTACAAATCTGTGCCTGGAAAGTTTTCTTTGTGTGGTTTTTTTTTCTTTCTTTTTTTTTTTTTCCCCCCTACCCTCTCCCTTTTTCTGTGAAAGTGCTCTCTCCGGGGACCAACATATCTGCAACCCAGATCTTCGTTACCCCATGCTGGGTCTGTGAAATTTCTTGTTGCAGAGACTGGAGCCTGCTTCAAACCTCAGTGAAGCCAGGAAAAACAAAAAAAAAAAAAAAGAAAAAGAAAAATCTGTCGTCTTCAACAGGTTTTAATCAAACTTTTGGTATGTTGGGATGGGTAGGCCAGGGCTCTAATTTTGCAATAGCTAAGAATTATTTTTCAGCTCTTCCTGTTGCAGGGCAAGGTACTCTTTCTCTGATTTATTTTTTTTTTAATACTGCTGTTTCTTCAGTCTAGAGCGGTTTCTAATTTTAAATGGGAGGAAACTCTCATTTGTATATACCGCTAGGAACGGTCTTTCATTTCTCCTTTGTGTTTCGGGTGCGCGTTAAAACCATTTGTCGTCTATTCTTCTGGTGAGCTAGAGGCTATTTTGGTTTTCATGGTCTCGATGTCGGTGAAAGGGACGAGTCAACAAGGAAAACGCAAGTGTGAAGATATCCCCTCGCAATAGAAACTCTAAAAGTTTTAGAGCTGCTGGCGTTTCGAGGAGATATTTTGCCTTTGAAGCTCGGGTGACTTTATTTACATGGTGCTTGAAGTCTGATAAGATTATTTGGCGATATAGACAAAGGGAAGCCTGATATGAATTTAGCTTGTTGATAAAAGGGTGGCGGTGTTCTGGGGGGGGATTTCAGTTAAAAAGCAAACATTTTAAAAGAGAGTAGAGGCAATTTTATTTGTTAGCTTGCCACCACAGCCCACAGTGCCTATGTTGGGACTACAGAATCAACCTTGACTGGATCCACAGCGAGTGAAGGGCACATCCCAGAGGTGAGAAAAAAAAACCTGAGCAAGAAGGGAGCTGCTGCTCCTCGGGCAGGTGGGAATAAGAGTGTCAAGGCCATTGCACTTTTGCTGAACCATCTGGGAGCCTCAAATTCACAGAATCACAGGATTATTGAGGCTGGAAAAGACCTCTGAGATCATCACGTCAGTTCAAGGTGCCATGTGTCTGCCCGGAGCGCTGGGCTTGCTGAAAAGATGCTGAAAGCCACACTTAGCACCGTATATTTAATTCATAAGGTAATAGTATCCTAACAGTGCCCTCCAGTCATGGTGGCTTTTGGTTTTTTTTGGCTGATACAAGGTTAGGCATAAAACTGGAGCAGAGGAAAAGATTTGATAGTAATATTATAATTTCAGCATGGACACAGTCCTGGCAGCGCTGTCTGAGTCGAGGCTGCCTTGACAGCCCCTTCCACTCTGAACCAGTTTGTTTTCCTTAGTTTTAGGGGAGATAAAACTGTTGTTAATGGCAAGCGAGGGATGGAACCACATTGGCTCAAGAAGTTTCTATGATGGAGTTAGCAGGCTGGGACTGAAGGTTCTCCCAGCTTTTGGGGCATTTCGGGAGTGATCTTGCTTTTCACCAAGGTGAATGGGATTGACTTTGGGATTTTGCA
>NW_009721843.1:0-3907 GCF_000703405.1 Apaloderma vittatum | reverse complement strand
GTCCTGGTGCGCTCGGTCCCTCCTGAGCTCTTTCCTGGAGGGCATTAAGCGGAGCGCTGAGAGCTGCCGCGTTAGTTTTTCCTCTGCGGGGAATGAGGAGAGGGGGGTGAAGCAGACAGGTACCTTTTTGTTTATAAATATGCACATTACAGTGCACATACAATAGAGAAAGGGAACCTTCTCCAGTAATGATCGAGTAAAGTCTTGGTAAAGTTAGAACTAAGTCCCGGTTAGATTAACAAGCTTGTTCCTCCCTTAGATAAATGCACAACTCTTTAAATTGTTGTAATCTTACCTCACAGCAAAATTTATCGTACAGTGTGTTTCCTCACCTTTCAGAACTGTCAACAGAAAAACTTAGAATAGAATCATAGAATCATAGAACAATTCAGGTTGGAAAAGACCCTTGGGATCACCGAGTCCAACCATTGACCCTACACTACAAGTTCTCCCCTAAACCATATCACCCAACACCACATCTAAACGACACTTGAACACATCCAGGGATGGCGAATCAACCACCTCCCTAGGCAGCCAATTCCAGTTTCTGACCACTATTTCTGTGAAGAATTTCTTCCTAATTAACAAGTTTTGGCTATTTGAATTGCTCCTGATCCACAAGGAAATGTTTTATCATTGTTTGTCGTAGCAAAAGTTGTGGCTAAGAACACAGGCATGTGTGGAGTCTGATTACCACATTACTGTGATCTCTCTGACTGCTTGAATAATGTGTCCTGTCTCAAATGATAAGGACATAGTTCACAATAGCTCCTAGCATACTCTAAAGATACAAAGTGTACTGCAGGGAAACTGCCTGTAAAATAGAATCCATACAGTAGTTGTAGCAGAGAAGCATATTGTATGTTCATGGGATTCACCTGCTGTCAGTGTCTTGACAATGTGATGGTCTTCCCTGAGCAAAATGTGAAGGCTCACCTTTGTGAAATCTGCAAGGCTGACGGAAAATAGTTTGCCAGTAGGCTGGTACCAAGAACTAGCACCAGTTGCCGCGTATGCTTATCTTGTGAAAAAAACCCACTGTAAGAGCAGAAAATTTTACAAACTTTTTTGATACTGTACTCACAGTGTACATGCTTACCCACTGTTGCAGCTCCGTGTTTATGGATACCTAAATGTAACTGAACTATTAGCTCACCATATGAGTCACATCTTTTCCTGTCCTAATAATGAATTTCCATTTTGAGGCTTGTTCTATTTGTGGGAGATAAACTTCTACACCACCCCATTTGTTTTTGCCACCGTAAATGCCCTTGCAGTGGGCACTCTGTTGAACTGTCAGATCCATTCCTGAAAGAAGAGAAACTTCTCCCTGGAGAGTTGTAGGAAGAATCCTTGTGGGCTGTTAAGATGGGCATTTCTAATGATAGCACTGTGTCCTAGACAAAGGTGTTAACATTATCATTTACTGTACTTGCCATTCTCTTCCAGCTTTAAGGTATTGTTTAAATGTATTTGTAACTTTGTCAAGGACATTACTTTGCCAGAAAAACTGTTTAGGCTCTAACATACCTAAGATCTAGGCATTATATTTGGCAAGAATGCAGATGTAAGTGATTCTCTTGCGATCCCCAAGTACGTCCAACTGTATTGGATCCATGACAAAACACCAAGGAGCTGGGGAACCCCAGGTCTGTGAAACTTTAAATTGCTTCACTGCTGTTATGCACATTATTTTACTATATCATTTAGTGTACGTAGTCATTTACCAGTTTTGTTTTGGAGCCCTGTTTCATGCTTTGCACTGGAATAGAAAGTGCTTATTTAATGAGGTTTCGCACAGTTTCTCCTACTCAATATGGCATTATGCCCTACCTATTGTATTTTCAAGTAATTCTCTGAACTACATATTTCTACAGTGTTTTTTCTTCTGTGGTTGTTCTCTGCTTATAAAATGCTAGCACACATTTTTAAGCATTGCTACAAAACCAAGGCATGCTATTATCTTCAGTTAACAAATGGGAATTCTGAGATCCAAAGGATCTAGGATAAAAGAATCCACAAAGCTTAGGTGTCTCATATGAAAGCAGTCTAGGACTTTAGCACTATGACACACTTCATTTACTCACTTACAGCTCTCACTCGCTTCAGATCCAGATATAAGTACTCAGCACACTGATAAATCAGATTCTCATCAGACACTGAAAAAAATAGTTAGTGGCCACCTGTGATAAATGGGAATAACTTGCATAGCATCAACTACAAACTCAGGGGCAACGTTATAATTTAGCTTTCAAAACAGTATTCAGTTGCCTTAACCGCTGACTTGCTCTTTTCTCCCTGGAAGTCTTTGCTGCGTTCACTACTCAACTTCTGTCACAAACATGGAAGAAATCCTACTAAATGCACCCTAAAATCTTGACTTCACAAGCTCAGTTCATATCAATGCTTCATGTCAAAAGAGGCAGGGAGGCTATGAAATAAATAGTACATGATCTCATTTTTTTTAAAAAATGCATTTACAGAAGGAACTTTTTCAGACTTTTGACTGACTAATATTGTGACCATAACAACCCTATTCATTTAATGTTTGTGCATGCTTAACTATGAAATGGATAAAACACTGAATTGTATGTCACCCCATGAATCATGGACACTTAGCAAAAGTATATCTTAACTTTAAAAATAAAATTACATTAATAAATCTCTCTCCTAATCCTGCCAGAATTACCTGGTATAACCCTATTTTTAGACATTAAAACAGCTCAGTCACAACAACAAAAACAAAGAACAGCCTATATTGAGCTTCACCTTGAAGCTGATCTGTTAATTATTCACTAGACAAAGTTTATCTAATCAACTTAGCTACTCTTTTGGTTCTTAGAATATCTGTGACCATGATGCCAATCTCTCTGGGGACTTGTTTGGGGTGTTTTCTTCCATGCACTTGTGTGCCAATTTTTTTTTTATTATTTTTCCTTGTTACAGTGTTGCTTCATGGCTGTGTCCTTTGAATTATTGTATAGGTACTTTGACATTAATGTGTAGAGAGATGTGAATAACTACAGTGAAAATGTCTTCCCATATGCTTATGCAGGAAGGTAAACTTTTGACATGTGAGAGCAGAGTTTTCGCTCCTCCCAAGCTTCTGGAAGACCAGATTTTGCACATTTTCATTGCCCACTATTATTGCCCATCCACAATTAACATTTCAATCCAATTTTGTACAGAAATTATAAATCACTCTTATCTGAGGGGATATGACTCTCTATGAGAAGAGTGAACTTCCCTGGGTAGTATTTTGTAATAAGCATATTAACATTTTCAGAGAACTTCAAGAAATATTTCCTTTATGCATCTTTCAGTAACTAATTATTCACTGTCTCAGCGAATGGCTTTGCATACTTGTTCTGTCAAATTTTGAAGAGTCTGTGAAAAGAGGCTTACATTAAAGAAATTAAGTAGCTCAACTATGTAAAGTAACAAACCTTTGCTATGGAAAAGCTAGTTATCAAAACCTGTTTGGTCTGTTAACTACTTCCAAGGACCACTGTCATCACTTATCTTCTTCACTTGTTTTGCTCTTCAAATATTCCTCCAAGCCAGACAGCTCAGTAGGAATGTGGGGCTCATCTATCAAAACCAAGAGCATTTGAGGAATTGATGAAGTATTAAATGGCAGCGTGTGAGGTGGTAGGAGAATGTAAATTTATATTGTATATAGCCTGCAAAAGAGACACTGGGCCATAGAGCTGCTGGGGAGAGCCTGAGCACAAATGGCGCAGAAAAAGTTTCTCTTCACCACTGCAGTGTGTGGCACTGCTGCAAGTCATCAGCTTTGTAATAATGACCACTCCTAGTAGTGAAACAGTTGCCTACTGGCAGTTCTGACACTGTTGGTGCTGTTGTTGTCATTATTATTAATAATAATAATAATAATAATAATAAT
>NW_009721842.1:1025-1241 GCF_000703405.1 Apaloderma vittatum | reverse complement strand
TCTTCTGTGAGACAGTAGAGAGGTGAGGGGCACCGCGTGCGAGGGACCCCAGCCCTGGTGATGGAGCAGCATCCCAGGGTTTGGCCTCACTGTAAGAGTGTCCCCTGCCAGAGCCCTGCGCCTGGGCTACCTGACCCAGGACATGATTGATGGCTACGAACCACTGCTGATGTTCACCATCCCTCGCCTGGCCATTATCCGGTGGGTGCAGCCCCC
>NW_009721842.1:670-896 GCF_000703405.1 Apaloderma vittatum | reverse complement strand
CCTCTCAACCTGGAGCAGAGCCCTGAGCAGATGTCCCGGGTCTTCAGTCCCTTCTACAACCTCCTGAAGAAGATCAGGTACATACAGGGGGGGTGATGGCCTCCCATAGGTGGATCCGTGGGGCAGCAGCAGGGCTGTGGTGTGGGGCTGATGCCATCCCCTTGCCGCAGGGACCTGCTGCGGGTGCTGTCGGCGGAGGAGCTCTGCCTGCTGGAGAGAAGCCTGT
>NW_009721842.1:0-203 GCF_000703405.1 Apaloderma vittatum | reverse complement strand
TGACTCCCCCCCTCCCGGAGCAGGGGTGGCCGATCAGCTCCAGACCAACTTTGCCAGCGACCTGCGGAGCATCTTGAAAACAGTCTTCAAGATCGTCGCCTCACAAGGGGAGCCATCGGAGGAGCCGAGTGAGTAAACGCCAGGGACATAAGGGACACCTCCTCCCCACCCTGCCCATCGCCTGTCCCTGGTGAGACATGGGG
>NW_009721841.1:0-19071 GCF_000703405.1 Apaloderma vittatum | reverse complement strand
CCACTTGGAAAAAGTGTTGGTCTTCTGTGTCGTCGACAGGAAGGAGTTGGAAGTCACGGGCTTTAGTGTTTTCTGACTCTCGATTTACCTTCTTGCCAAACTGCCTTTCCCTCTGGCGGGAAGCGGTGCGGTATAGCTGTTTTACCTCTAAATTTTACTAGAACCGCTGGCTGTAAGAATGGAGGTACAAGATGGGTGCGTAACCCAACTTCGCTGCCACCCCCACAGAGTTTGTGTAGCACCATAACGTGTGAGGTGTGTTAGACTTGAATTGAAACAACATTGTTCATAGGCCTGACTGGGAGAAGGAACCTATTAACAGAAGAAAAATGTCAGCACCAACAAATGCAGAAAACCGCTCAAAACTGGTTAAGTGAGTTCCATAATAAGTCATTCTAGAGGAAAATCACCACTAGCACTGGGACTTCCCAGGCTCTCTGTGTGTCTCTCCTTCACGTTTCCTTTAGTGCCTAAACTCAGCCTCCGAATGCCGCAAACCAACTGGCCCTTGGTTCTCCTGTTGGGCTCAGTAGTGGGATTATGGCAAACTGTTTGTCTTGCACCTAGCCAAGACAGGCTGTGGAATTATTTGCAAGACACCTCTAGCATTAGGAAGTTCAAAGGCAAAATTGGTTTTTGACGTATAGTATCTTTCACCAGGGAAGTGGTGATGCGCAGCTGGATGCGTGTCCGCCAGCATGGAGAAGCGGGTGATGCAAGGCATGGGACTGTGTGGTGAGTCACAGCAACAGATAATGCATTTTAGCATAAAGCATTTCATTATTTCCCCTGCAAGGAGTGTGATTTGTACAGTAGCTATTTCACGCGAGCAGTTTGTCTTGTGAGTTGGCTGGATTATTAGTCTTGCGCTTCTCAGCTTTGGTTAATTGTTTTCCTCTCTGGAAAATGTATTGTGCATGCCCTTCTCTTTCTCCTTGGTCACACTAAATAGCTGCTGTAGACATGGCACAACAGGACATGTTTCCCTGCCTGTTTTGTGTAATAGTTAAGATTTTTTGCTATTGCCGCATACTGGGAGACACATTTGTCTTGGTCTAAGGTGAATTCTCCTTTTTTCACTTTCTAGTGGAGCACACGTTAAGTGCACCTTAGAAAAGCTAGGATGTGTATTTTGAAATTTAGACCAATATGAAAATAACTGAAGATCCCATCTGAAACACTTGCATCACTTGATTCTAGAAATTGTGGAAACTCTGGAACCAGATCATAACTGTGGGTATGTGATATTTCACCCCAAGTGTAGATATGTGTATAAGCACATGTGTGCTTGGGGGTGTTATTTAGATTTTTACGCCTGATTTATTTTCTCCCAGTAAGTATCTTCCCCTGAGCTTTTTGAGAGTGGTGACAAGGACTCAGGATGCAAGAAGCAAAACAACCTTTTTCAACAGCTGAACATCATACTGGATGTTTCAAAGCCCTGTGGCTTCAAGGGCAGAACATCTCTGCCTTGCTGGCTGCTGCTCTGGTAGTAGAGTACTGCAGCAACTCCAAAATAAATAGGATCAAGATGCTGTTTGAGAAACTTAAGAGTATTCTCTGTCTTTAGAGATAAATAAAACTCACCAAAGAAAATTATTCTAAGGTCTGAAGCCTCAAGCTCTTGAGCTTTTTTTGGCTGGCAGCTCTGTTTTGGAAGTGTGCCAAGCTAATGCAGGAATACAAATGGGATGGTGGTGTTTAAAAATGTAACTGACTGCACTAAGGAAAGAAAAGCATGAACTGCCCAGTTTTAAACGTATCCTAGAGCCTCGTAACTGGAGATTACAGCTCCCAGAGCCAAACCTGGGAAACACGTCACAGTGGAAATCGAGACATAGCTCTCACATGGTTGAGAACTCTGGTACAGACCAAGGTGTCTGCGCACCGCTTGAGACTTCATCTGAGGGCAGTGCTGTGCAGAGCCATGATGTGGTATAAATTAGGGTGGCCTCTAGGCTGCTCTGGCCTGGATGCTCTAAGCCTGCACCCTCCCCTCCCGCACAGGGACACCTCTGGCAGCTCACAGTCAGGAGGGAGCAGTGTCCACTCCTGGGACAATCCCAGAGGTGCTCCACTGGCTTTGTGGTTACCTGGATGAATGCAATCTGTGGAACCTGTAGCATCTGGGATTTGCCTGCTGTGTCACCATCTGATAATGAGATAATCACTAGTAAATTATTTCCTATCCAGAGTTATTCTAAAGAACATTTATTACTGAGGGGCATATATGCTTTCCCCTTGTTTTACACACTATTAAACATAAACTTCAATTGCTCTACAATATATGTGCTTCATGATGATGGGTGAAACCTCCGTTACAGATATACTCACTTTGTAGCTCCAAAATGGTCTGATTACACATGAAAAGATTTCACTGCTGCACAGCTGCTTCAAAGTGTTTGAAAGATGAAGGCTGTAAAGTTTTGTTTGGTGCTAGAAGGTGCCAGACTGGCAGCACTGCACAGTCCCTGTATGGAACAAGTGGAATAATACAGCTGTCATCCTCAGTATCAGTCGCTGTCTTTGTATTGTGCTGGTTTTTATCTGTTGATGTAAAAGCCCAAGGATCCTACAAACGTCTCACAGCTGAGCTCTGGAAGGAGTTTTGTGGTGGTAGGCACTAGATCCTGCTGACATTGGTGGGAGCTGCACTAGATGATAGCCAGACTTCAGCTGGAAGGTGTGCTTGGGGATTTCATGTTTGTTTTGTTTCTTAAGCCTTTTGCCGTGCAAGTAATTATTACTGTTCTTCAGCTCTCCGGATTCTGAAAAAAAACCTGCTGCGTGGTGCATTGCACCCAAAATCTCCTTATTCAGATTTGCCAGCTTGGGAAAATGACATGTACTTATACATTTGGCTAATACTCATGGTCATCTGGACTATTTCAGCTAGCTGAGAGTTGCACGGAGGGAGCATGAGGTCGGATCAGGGGGTTAATATTGGTAAGTGTCAATAAAGCTCCATCCATAACACTGCAGTGAAGCAAAGTGCTGCTGCACATGCTTGGGGTGTGGGAGCGTGCCAGTAGGTAACACTCTGCCAGTCCTTGATTACATGTGTGTTTCCTGGGCTGTGTTCTGTTTCTTTTTTGATGACACTGTATGAAGCTGTCAGTGTCACTCAGATCAATGCACAACTCGTTAAACGGATTTAGCTTAACTTTTTGCTCTTCTTTATACTCTCTGCAATTGCTTACTGTGAAACCCGGTGCTTATTCCTTTTGCCAATTAATATGTGCTCTTAGGAATAAGCATAGAAGAGAAAATCCATGAAATAATTAATGTAAGTGCTTAGTAAGAAAGCCCCACAATGGCTGGAATTTACCTCCTGACCAAACCTCTGTAAAATCCATGTACATGTTCATGCAGCTAGTAGAGTGCTCCCTAACCCATGGTGGTGTCATGTCTGCTGGCGTGCTTTGTTGGGTCTCTGGTACTGTGTCTCTGGAGAAGTGACTTGGGAGAAGAGCTGTGTCTCTTTTGTGGTGGTTGTTTTCAAGGGAAAAAAAATTCTTCCCAAATTGCCAGCAGGGTTTGTAAGAGATGAGTAGTGAGAAAAGCTAATGTGTTCTGCCCAGAAGTTCTCTGTTGAATGCAGTCTGAGGTGGATGCTATAGAGAAAAACAATCCCAGGAAAGCGTCTGCAGCAGGTTACCTGGGTATTGGGAGAGGAGCATTTTAGATTTAAGAGTAGTGCCAATAGAAATTTTTTTTTATTTTATTTTTGTCAGCTGTTTTTTTTTTCCTAAAACACTGGGACTGTTGTTTAGTTTGGATTTTGTAAATCCAGGCTTCTTGTATGCATCTGCTCTTTAACTTGACTTGAGGTAAAGGTGATTTCAGGGTTACCCACCAGTGTGGCAAAGCAACACAAGGGTTGGTGGGGCAGGCCAGCAATTGTGCATGTCCCAGCATGTGCTCCCCAGGTACTACATGGGCCAGGATGAGACCTGGGATCCCTAGAGTCAGGTGAGCTTCTCAGTGACACATAGGTGGGCAGGGGTTCGTCTGAAGAGCCAACAGCTCTGGGGGACCTTGGAGTTCATCACTGACTTGGTTAGCAGTGTTTCTTCACCAAAGGCCTCTGTTATTAATCCTGCAACTTCTGTACCCTAAAAGACCTGAAGAGGAGGGAGTGCTTCACCTCCTTCATCACCATTTCTTATAAGGATCTCTTTTCTATTAAGTGCAGGGACTCGAAAATTATTCCTGCTACTTTTTTTTTTTTTAAGTTTACTTGTCTAACACTGTGCCTTGGAGCCGATCTAACTCAGTGGGAGGATTCCAGATGACTTTCAGTGGGAGTGGATCAGGCCTGTTAATAACTGAAGCTCTGATTCTCTCTTGATTAGTTCTTTATATGCAGATCATAATATTAAAAAAGCTGAGGGGGAAGATGAAAGATACTAATTTTCTAGCTATTTTTCAGTTACCTTCCATGCTGACAGGTTAGACAGCAATGAAAATATCAACTGCCTTCATTTGTCCCATCTGTTCTGATCCAGCATGTCACTGTATCCCCTGTGAGATACTACACGCTGCAAGCTCTTGGTTTTCAAGACCAAGAAATAAATGTTCTGGAGTGTTGCTCATCTGATGTTACATGAGGCTACTGAAATATTTATCACATGAACTTTCAGTTGGAAGTATTTCATGTCATGGGTATCTGGCATGCAGCTCTTCTGGTGGTCCTGGCTCTCAGCAACAATTTATTCCTGTAGGGTTTAGAAATGCAAACAGAAGGGAGACCATTTAATGGAAAGCCACATGGTCTCTAAGGCAGAGAGAAGGACATGTACGTACCCTGGGCCTGATGGAGAAACATCTGGGTTTCAAAGCTGCTTGTTGAGTTCAGTGCCTGCTTACTGTAAGGAAGGGTAATCTGCACAAAGAACAGCTAAGAGCATGAAAGCAACTCTTCCAAAACAAGAGGTCAAGCAGGGGGAATTCCTATACAGGAAATCAGTTGGTTCAATTGGAATAAGCCTTGTTCCCCTTCCCTTGCTTGGCCTTGCTCAGCTCTGGTTAAATGAGGAGAGTGGATGATAATCATCTGATAATCTTGCTGTTGATGGGCAGGGAAACAGGTGGGAGCTCTGGCTTGTCCTCTTACCAATGCCAGCTTCAGGGATGGGTCCAGCATTTGGGAAGAGAATAAATTTGCTCCACAATCTCAAAATGGTGCAGTAAGGTGGCTGTTCTTGTGCTGAGTGTATCAGGAGAAGACCTGGAATAGTCAGTCTGTTTGCTCATCTCGCCTATGTTACTGACTCAGACTGCCCAATTACCCACCACAAGAGAAAAGTAACTCTTCTCAATAATTGATTAAATATATTAGAAAGGACTTCTCAGGTATGCTGCACCATGTATCTGTCAGCATCACCACAGTTAATATCAGCTATTTTGGGACCTTTTTTCCCAGACTTCTTGGATTTTGTGCCATGCCACAACCAAGGCAAATGTAAAACTGTGTAATGTAAACCAACAGTCTTTTTTCCACAGCAGTTAGTAGGAGAGCGCTAATGAAGCCTCAGTACTCAGTTACTCTCATAGATACATGTTACTAAAGTTTTCTTGTTCACCTTAAGAGGGTTTTTTTTGGTCAGATTTTATTCTCTTATAACAGTAGCAAAAACAGATCTCAAGGCTGAATATGTTCTTTCTCAGCTACAGGTTGCTACTGCTATTGCTGTTACATTGGTGTTTAGCTCTCTGACTACACTTTTGGCTAATGCATTGATTAATGCAGACATCAGATTACTCATTTGTAAAGGGAATATATTACTTATTTTCCAAAGTCTATGACATGCTGGCTTTGTTATAGATTTATCCAGAACACCTGAAAAAGCATTGAACTGTAGCCAAGATGCTGTTTCCATGTTACAACTTTATTATTCGACTCTTCCCAACCTTCTACAGCCACTTAACTCCATGTGAAGTATTTCATGCTCTATTGCTTGTTCCTAACTTTTCCATTAACCTCGTCTCATCACCTGTAATAAATTACTATTGGGCTCCTAAAAATAAGGTATTTTCATCTCTGCTGTAATGATCTCAGGTGTGCAGTTGCCTTGTGGCATATGCTCCATTTTTGCTCCATCATGCCTCTAACACTGTAAGCTGGTATCTCTAGAGGCATTAGATTGAGCCCTGGCTTTCTCAATTTCAAAAACTGCCCAGCTTGAGTCACTGACCGGTACCAACTCAGGCTACGCCAGTTTTACTTTACTCAGTGCGTATGACAAAACGGAATCCATCACAACAGTTGGGAATAAAGCGCACACAAACACCAGTGCTTTTTCCTGCAGCTTTGCTACCATGTAACGTGCCTTGGGCGCAGGAGACGTTAAAGCATCTACCATAGCATCTACAACCTCATTGCCATTAGTGCTTCCTTTGCTGAGTATGCTATTGAAAAAGTTTGCTCGCTCTTGAACATACTCCATATTGTAAACTGCCTTTTCCTCTTCACTGAGTTCATTCCAAATCTCTTCAGCACTGACTGGTGGCTGAATTTTTGTAGAGCGTGCATAATTTCCTGGCTGAATAATACAGACCTAAAAGGAAGATGTAAAACTTAATCAAGATGCAATCAGTCATTTTGAATTCAATAAAATACTATAGTCAGTAAAACAGATCAAAAGCTTTCTGCAGACAAATTTCTTCCAGAAGATGCTGCTTTGTTGAAATTTTAACCTTGAAAACTTGACTGAAATCAAATATATTCCCGTGAAACATTTAAGATTGCAAAGGTGCTTTATTCTAACTTCCTCATTTCGCTCTGATGTTCATGTTCTTGTTTTGACTACTCAGCATACATTCACAGAATGCAATAGTGCATCTCTGAGTTTTATACAAAGCTTAATGGTATAAATGTTTTGACAATACAGAGACAAAGCATTTCAGTATGACTTTGATGTCTCCAAAGTGGAATACTTTGGATTTTTTCACTCAATGGTGAATCTTGCAATTGGTAATTTTTTGCCCCAGTTTGGGACAACAGGAGATGTCAAAGAAAATTAGAGGGTCCTGGTGTAAGAAGTGCTGTTTTCCCTGAGCAGGTGTAATTAAAAGGAAAATTGGTATTATCAGCCAAGTACAGAGAGGAAAGGTTCTGGTCTAGCTCTCACTGAAGTCACTAGCAAATTTCCATAGATTTCTGTGCACTTAGATTTAAATGGAAAGCATACAAATCCTTTGCTCCTCTGCCTGGTTTCTTTGCATGTGCTGCTGCTGTTCTGCTCATTCCTGAGGCTTCTGGGGAATTTCAGAGCACTCATGGAATGCACGTTTCTCAGCGGACTCGTTCAAACTATTTGTAGATATGCAACATTAAAAACTCTGTGGCATTTAACTGACCTGATTTCTAAAGACAACAACAGAAGGTGAGGGAAAACGGTGCTGAGCTGTGTAAGAGACCTGGGAATCTGACAGGCGTTCTCTGGAAAGTAATAGAAAACCTTCATGTCTCCAATCTGCCACTGAGCCCATCTACCAGAGAGTACCCACCATCTGCAGGTTGGTACCAGCACGTGTCCGCCACTCACCCTGTGTGGCAGTTGGCATATGACATGTCGGAGGGGCTGAGGAACCGTGTGTTCTGCAGGATCTCTGCCTGGGAGGTTTGAGACAAATGCTAGCCAGTGTCTTGCATACAGCGAGAAACAGAAAAATAGCTCTCATGGATATTCTGGAAATATTTGTCAGCCTGGCCCACTGTGTTGTGTGCTGGGGCTAATCTAGAGTAAATCTAGAGTAAAAATCGCAAAACAACCGAAGTAACTAACCTGTTCAACTAAGCTCTTCCATGCCTTTGAGATTATCCTCAGCTAATCGGTTCAAATCCTCATTATGCTGTCTGGTATTAGGATGAGTAAAATCACTTGCATTTTATAGCATCTTATATTTATTCGAGAGGGGTAGTTAATAGATGCATAACTGTAATTTCTTCCAACACAAAGCTTATAACAATGCTGTAAATCTGTGTCTATAAAGAGTACTCCAATGTAAATCCTCCAGGGAAGACCTTCAGTGTTTGAGAAAAGTGTTTGAGCAGTGCAGTGACTCTGAGGAAAAAGCCTAATGAAGCTACTTAAGGATCTAAGCTTCGGGTTTGACTATCAGTGTTGCTTAGACAGGGCACTAAGAGCACTATTAGAGCCTCTTAGGTTAAGAGAATAAAAACATAATTACAGCGTGATGCTGCCTCTTGCGGTGTGCCCATTCCCACAAAAAGGAAGGAGCTTTTAAACACTAATGTGAGAGGAGGTGACAGGTAGGTGACAGGCCTTCCTTTTCTCTGCGTTCAACATCTGGGGCTCTTTGCTCCTGCAGCGTCCCTGAAAAAAGTTTCCATTACTTGTACTGTTTGGAGCTCCTCACAGAGCATGGCACGGCTCAGGCAGGCCTGACTCAGAATGTTTCTCTACTGTAGAGGATGTGGAGAAGGGGTGGAAGTTGCGACGTTGGTACAAAAAATAGGAGCGCTACCTTACTTCTCAGGACTGCAAGTATCACCCAGGTTCTTGGTGACTTTCAGCTGACTGATTAGCCTCTTTCCAAGGGGAAGCTGCACCCACAGATTCAGCTCTGATCTTCAACTCTGTTGATTTGATGCATGGAGCTTACTTTGCACAAGATTAGATACTATTTTGTGTATGGTCGTTCTTGTTCCCTTCGCCAAAATTTCCACCCCCACACCATTGTCTGGTATTCTTTGTGCAAGTTGCTTGCTTCTTTCCCCACAAAAAGATGCACTTAAGCTCTGTAGAAAGTTTCAGGAGCAAAACTTCTCTCTTTCTTGTATGAAAATCAATGTTAGAAAGAGTAAGGAGTTTCACACAACAGCGACGTGTTACATCACTTACCTGCACACCAAACTTCTTCATTTCCAGTCTTAGACCATCACAAAATTTTTCAATAGCTGCCTTGGTCATAGAGTAAATACCATTTCCCAGAGTAAAATAGGCAATAATGCTGGACATGAAAACAATACGTCCTGGAAAGAAAATAGTGCAAATAACTTCACTTACAGTCTTCAACACAGAATTGATTTATCTGAGTCTTCTGAACTGCTAATGAAGTGGTGTTTAGTGTGATGCCATTTTACTGCTCAGCGTGCCAAAGCTGGGCTCTGTAAGTGTGCAGTCCCAGCAGAGGAACATACTCAGCTCTGCCAAGCAAAGTCCTTCACACAAAAGATCTTCCTTCTATCTAGTGACAGATGCTGGACTAGACAAAGCATAACACATTCCCAGTGTGCTGCTTGTTCCTCCCGAGTCTGAGACAGGATAAAAGAGATGGAAACAAAGCAGTCCCCTAAAAACTTAAAAATGGTAATAAAAGACTATGCTAGTAATAGGAGAAGGACTGTAGAGGAGAGGAGCTGGTGGTTTTCCCTTTGGTGGATAGATGACTATTAATTCCATTTTTCCTGTGCTAATGATGTCTCCACACTGAGACCTGTCTTACAACTGTGCATATAAAGTCAAACTCAGACTACAGTGATAAATGTCACCAGAGAACAGTGACTTGACAAAATGTGTGCAGCCTTAGGCCGCTTTGCTGTAATTTCGCTGCTGCTTTTTTCCCATGTATAACTCTTGCTGAGCGCAGGCGTGTCTTAAATAGCAGGTTTCTGGTTTGAGGTACTGGGCTGTCATTCATTCCCATTGTTTACTTGTAAACTTCTATCATCACGGTCATACCACAGAGTAAGAAATGTGTGACTGGGGGTATAGAAATACCAGAGGTGAGAGAGAAGATGGCCTCGTCGCTAACAATACAGAAAACGTAGTTGCACTCCTGTTGCTGCCACAGATCCATGTAACATCTGGATCCATACCTGACCCAGATCTGGGCCCCAGATCGGACCAAATGGTGTAGGCTTGTGGGCTGTCAAAGAGGTATCATGGGAATGCAGGGAAATCTGTCATTCTGAATTAGGTTCTCTGTATTCCTGCACTGTGTCTGGAATAAATCTTACATACAATAACTGGAGAACAGCTACCAGCCTGCTGATAAAAATGTTACCTCAGCTGGCCTGGCAATCTGGAAAAGTTACAGGGAAATGTTGGTCCTCTCATAGTAGGATGCTTAATTCTAGGCTGGAGGACAATACCTCCCCTTACAAGTGTTAATAATCTTGAAGTTTTTCTTGCAACACGTGCTCATCCTAAAATGGCAATAAGCCCCTTCCTTCATAAAACAGCTGCTGCGTAAGTGACAGTAGGATGATTTCTGCCTCCTTTATCCAGCAGCTAAGTGATGTGGGACATCTCATTTAACTTCTCTCTTTGCCTAAGATAATTGAAACCCTAGATTTCCCAAGAGAATGCTCTAGCATCCATAATTCAGGCTTTTCATTTGGAGAGGCCACTTGTTCCCCAAAAAACATGAGCTTTAGCTATCCTGGAGGACAGACAACTTAAGATTCTTCCTAGCAGTGCCCTGGTCTCCTCTCTTACACAGCTAGACTTGAAAATGGAGTGTGGGCAAGGCAGCACTGACAGCCAGGAGTAAGATGCAGTGTGCTTTTTTAAGATCAGGTACTATGCATGTGCAGCCATCCAGATACAAATCTTCTAAAAGAGTACGTATGTACTTAATATCATACACACAATTAGTCCCTTTCCCTTCAGTGTAACTCCTTGCAATGCAGAAAGTCAGACAAATGCTTCTGGTGGATTAGCATCATTGAGTTACAGCAGTAAGAAAAAGATATCACAGGGAAAAAAAAAAAGTATTTCTCCCCATGTAATGGCCACAAAACACACTCACTGGGTATAAGCAGTAGCACATTCTTTTACAAAAATACATCCAGCTTGAAGTATTTAAAGGCTTTTTTTTTTCTTGTGTCCGAATATCTTCAACCAAAGGCAACCCAGCAGAAAGAAGCAGAGTAGCTTTTATCTTACCAGTATTTTGTGGAACAGTGACATCTGGGGTTTCCAACTGAAGCCTAGCCCTTACTGTACTTGACGCTGTATACACAGAACAAATCCTCACCTTAACGAGCTTACAACTTAAATAGACATGCTAAGACAAAGGGGGAGAAAGGAAAAGGGTGTCTTTGTTTCCCAGATATAGATGGCGACACATAGGGCACAAACTGCAAAGCAACTGAGACGTGCTGCAATGCTGTAGAGGGCTATCTGAGCCATTTCTTCTCAGAAGAAAGGGCAGAAGCCCACACGGATGGCAGTCCGTGCAAATGCATTTATCCCAGGGGTTACGTATGCATCTCTCTGCGGCACTGTTTCACATACTTGAAGTTTCCTGCCCAAAGTCATAGAGAGGATCTTGGTAGGCCTGGAACTGGAGGCTGGATGTCTCTAGTTCATCTCTGTAGGGTCATCCTTCCTCTCCTAATTGCCAAACAGTAAAATAGTAAAGCCTAAATAATAAAGTTAAGCAGGAGCTTATTGGATCTTTGTGTTTTCCTATTGTTAGTGCTTAGTGTCTGGGCTTAATGATCTACCGTAAGCATTTTTTTTCTCTCTTTTTTTGAGTTAAACACTGAGATAGTTCATTATTTCTAAATACCTTTTTCTATGTATTGTAAAGACAGAATCTTTAATCTGACAAGACCCTCTTCTCAGGATCAAGTTGCTCTTTCAGGCCACACAGAAGGAGGCTGTCATTTCAGTTCACTGAGAGACAATTAAGACTTCTTTTATAGATGCTACATTACCCTGATTATAGTAAGCTAATTATTCTACGACTCTAAATAACAGTGGATTAGCATTACCCTTGTATTTCCTCAGAAGGGGAAGAAATGCCAGGGTTGTCCTGATGCTCCCAAGGAGATTCACATCTGCAAATTTTTCATATTTGTCCATAGACAGCCACCCCGTCTCACCAAACGTTGATATTCCTGCATTGTTGACGAGCCCCCAAAATCCTGTGAAAGAGAAAATATCTCAACACGCATCTTTCATGGCAAAACAACCAACATTAAGGGACAAAACAACTTTAGTGATTTGGAAACTTGGAAAAAACTTTTTAGTTGTGTTATCTCTTTGGTTTTTCTATTTGTAAGTGCAGGCATGTTTTGTTTAGTAGAGGAATGTAACCACGGCCATTAACTGGACAATTGCAGTGGTTTAACTTCAGTCATCAACTAAGCACCAGGCAGCTCTGGCTCACTCCTCCTCCCTCCCAGTGGGATAGGGAGTTGAATCAGAAAAAAAGTAAAACTCACTGGCTGAGATAAGAACAGTTTAATAACTAAAATATAATACTAATAATTGTAATGAAATTGAATGTAACAGAGAGAAATAAAACCCAAGAAAAGACAAATGACACACAATGCGTTTGCTCACCGCTCGCTGACTGATGCCTGAGCCGCAATCCGCCCCTCCCGGCCAATTCCCCCAGTTTATATATGAGCATGACGTTCTGTGGTACGGAATATCCCTTTGGCTAGTTCGGTTCAGCTCTCCTGGCTGTGCTCCTTCCCAGCTTCTTGCGCATGAGCTTACTGGCAGAGCATGAGAAACTGAAAAATCCTTAGCTTAGGATAAGCACTACTTAGAGGCAATTAAAATATCACTGTGTTATCAATATTATTCTCACATTAAATCCAAAACACAGCACTGCACCAGCTACTAGGAAGAAAATTAACTCTGTCCCAGCTGAAAGCAGGACAGCTATGTAAATCTCAATGCTATTTAATAATCACTCATTTTACACTTGTCTTAAGTTATTTATGAATAACATGATCTGGGAGACTAGATCTTACTGCCAATGTGGTGCACTGTGATGTTTTAATTACTTTAATCCCACTGCATGCTATGAACTGCTTTGTGAAAATTATATTAAGCAGTCTAAAGGCTAAGGGGTAACAATTTCAAAGTTCCTGACTAATTTAGGAGCCTAAGTCTTGGCTCCTTTTCCAGGGTTTGAGCTTCATTCTTTCTGAAATCAGCCAGAATCAGGTACACGGGTGCAGCACTAGGTAAAATAATCAAGTAAGATCAGTGGCTACAGTTTTGTGTTGTGTTTTTTTTTTTAATTTTGTACTCTTGGACAAGTCTGTTCCCCATGTAACAATGGAGTTTAGTGCTGAAGACCCCAGCTCCCTGAAATGCAGTAGGGTTCTAGTGTTTACAAGCAGAAATTTCTCGGCAGCAAAGCTTGTTCTGACACAACTTTCTGCCAGGACACACAAGCCCTTCTGCCCAAAGCCACAGAACACTTTGTGTGAGCACTGCACAGCCCTAATAACCTCCACTGGCAGAAATGCTGCTTCTTGAAGTGAAGAGTGCTGCTCGCAGTTTGGAGCTTATATGCTGACTAAACGCTGATTAAGCCAGGCTTGCCTTCAGAGCACATAGCTGTAGATGTACGGTAAAGTAACGAGTGTCACGGTGCTTTTGAAAACATTTCTGTTTCTGTCCTCAAATCCTGACTAAGAGTATTTCTAGGGTGACCAGCAGTGTAACTATGTAGGGTAGGCTGACTTGCACTGAACTAGCCAAGTTTGCAGCCTGGTTCTGCCAGCCTTGCTAATTTTGCTTATGCGTTTTTTTTTTTTTAAGAAGCCTTATACACATCTAAAGTAAATTATTCTTGTCACACCTTTTGCAGGATCTCCAAGCCTAGGTTTCTGGGGAGGCAGAGGTGGGTAACAGTGCCTCTCTTCTGGACACAGTGTCTACAGTATGGGTGTGATGCTGCCCCAGGTGTAGCCTCCTGTGCCTGTGGTGGCAATCCACGGTGGCAAAGATATTCTCAGGGAACCTTTTGGTCACCTTGGTGAAGGTGCTGCAGAAACCCTTGGGCTGAACTCTTTTCTTTCTGATGTGAATCTCTGACAAAGCTATTGTGACAATTTTGTGGTATCTTGGTCCTTACAGTGCTCAGCCAAGAACTGCTAATATAGAATTTCATTCACAATGATAGTTAAAGCTGAAGCAGGCAATTTTTTTAAGTAGTTTGTAAAGCAGACCTCTTTAAGTTTTCCTTACATATATACACTACTTGTATTGCATAATGAAATTAATGTTTGAACAGAGAAAGAAGAAAGTTCTTCCAGTGAATGTCTCATTTATAGAGCAGCACACTCCAAATCAGGAATTTACCACACAGAATCTGGATAACTCTGGCCTCCAAAGAGAACAAGTCATTCAGCAGTGTGTCACACAGCAATCCTTGGCACTGGACCTCTTTTATAACTTTAGATACCAGCTGACTGCTGTCCTAGTAATCCATTGGTTTCCCTGTGAAGTCACCTCTTTTCCACTGCCCCAAATGTTAGCAAATGGAGAGGAAATGGACCCAAAAATTGCCCACTGGAATTCGGCCTCCTAGACTTCCTTCTTCCCTTGCCATTGCCCTGTTGTTCCATTGCATCAGTCTGTGGCTGTATTTCTCCTTAAAATGGAACTAGCCCCACGGAACTGACCTCCTGGTAAAATGTTTTAAGATTAATGGATTAGAGAGTCCTCTGTAAAAGCTAATTATCGCTATTTTTGTACTTGCACACGATCTGATCGGCAGATAGCTGGCCACTTCATCTGTTTCTCCTTAAGGCTGGCAGTCTTTATACTCAGGTTTATTTTTATATTACCTAATTCTAACACAGCACATACTAAAGCCTGGCATCACTGTAAGAGCTGTTTCCTGATCTTCTCAGTTTTACCTTTTCTAATTAAAAAAAAGAAAGTAAACTTGCTTCTGCTACTGCATGCTGCACAGCAAGAACACACGCTCCACATATCCTTGAATTTTTTAGGGCTTCAGAAATACAGCCGTTAAGCTTTAGACAGCTGATTTTCTTCCTCATTCCCTAAACTGAGAAACACGGAATTAGTCTTGCAAGTTTCTCTCCAACCATTTGCCTCTTGCACTTCAAAGATTCCAGGTGTTTCATGGTGAGGCCAGCCCGTGTGTATCAACAGGCAGAGTTCACAGACTAATGGCTCCTTCTTTCTGTGTACTGGCCAGATCAAAACTCCAGAGGAGGAAAACTGGCCTGAGTTAAACTGAAACAGACTTTTCTCAAGAGAATATTAAGTAAAACATAGAAAGAGATTTTCCTCAGGGTCAGCTTAAAGCATTTCGTTCACCCAAAAGTGAAACATCCTGCTTCTTGGAACATTTTGGTATTCCCGAAGGAAAAACGTTCTGATACTTTTGACAAAGTTTCCTGCCACTTTGTTCAATTGAATCAATTTGCAAAATTGTACCCAAATAATGAATGGTTCATTATTCCCTTATGCCACTTCTTTTTCCGCAAAATTTCCCACCTCTTGGGAAATAGCCTGCGCAGCTCTTTACTCAGGACACTTGAATCTGCTTTGGTCTTTCTTTCCTGAAATGTTTGTCATAAAAATTAATGCTATAAACCTGTATACAAAATATTTTGTATATTTACTTAGACAAATGCAGCTCAGGGAACCTGAGAAATACAGTCTTTAGATGGAAATCTAGAAGGAGGAGGCACAAATATGAATCAAACAGCAGGAGAGATACATTGCATTTCCTCAGGTCCATACACAGATATATTAAGAAAAAGCAGCTAATGTTTGACGGAGAAGGGAAAAGTTTCTCAGTCTGTCAAAACAGAGCTCAGTCCCAGCACAGTTTAGGCAGAGGGGTGTTAGACTGTGTTACAGCAGGCAGGCAATAAATAAACTGGAAAGCAGAACTGGATGTCAAAGAGATTTTCACTGATCTCTGCGTTGGGAAAATGGATCCTGAGGACAAAGATTAAAAGATATAGCTAGGGATCTAAAGAATCACTTTAGGAAACCTAATTTAAGATTAGTGAGGCTTTCAGGAGAAGAACACCAGCTCTCACATAACCTTCCAGATCATTTCTACTTCAAGACATGTTGACCCAAAGTCCTCATAGTTACAGCATTAACTAGGTGGTGTAGGGAGTACTGTGTTTTATTCCTGAGATTTTATATATTTTTTTTGTACATTTTGTACTGAACAGTCCACTTAAAGGGGAAAGTCTTGTATCTTTTAGTCTTTTGTAAGTCTCCTTATCCTGGGCCCAGGAAAATGCCAGAGCACAGAATTCCTCCATGACTTCCCTTGCCACCAGCAACTGCTGAGTGAGGCTTCTTGGACTCATCATCCCCAGAAGCAGAACTTCTCATGCCTTTCTATGCAGTGAACTAAGTCAGAGAATCACAGAATCACAGAATTATTGAGGCTAGAAAAGACCTCTGAGATCATCAAGTCCAGCCTATGACTCAACACCACTACATCTGCTAGAAGGATGTGACTAACATCCAGTGGAGTTCACAATTAGCTGTTCAGTCTTTTCATTGGGACTTTAGGCAAAAATCACAGGCTTTGCAGTGTAGAACTGCAGCCTCTTCAACTTGGGTCTAGGTTTGAAACAACTAAAACCTGCCAGAGAACAAAAATCAGGAAGGACTTGAGCTCTCTGAGCCCCTGTTCATTGCCAGTACATGGAAAGGATGATACCATAATCATAAAGAATAAACATTAAATCTTTACCAGGATTTTTTCTGAGCTATTTAAACACAGCATGCAAAAAGCAATCATTTAACTGCTTTCTCTCTCTTTTGGTATATCTTCTCAGGTTTAATTTGGAACCCATAGCCTTTGCACATTTAGCATTAAACCTGAAGATTGCTGAAGTGGTTTCCTTGATCCTATTTTTGGAATTGTAAGAGAGTGTTTTAGTGATCTGAATTTAGAAGTCCAGCACGCTGATGTGACCTATTTAAAAATTAATTATATTAAAAATGGTAAAAGAAAAGAGAGGGAACAATCCCTAAGCAAATGCCTTGTGATTCCTTGAGAGAGATGCCTCTTCTCAGTTCTCCAGGAAGTTGCTGAACAGAATTACCCTGTTCTGAGGGAGGGGGAGGGAGAGACAGAGACAAAACTGTCCAGCAGTACTTAAAAGTTAAAAATTACATACAGAACACTGACAGTAACTATTTTAAAGGTGGGTGTTTTTACAACTTTTAAGTAAGATCACATATGATCTACTATTACCTTTCAGCACAATCCACTGGATTCCTACATCAGTTTGAATTGTTTGTGCAAAAAACCAAAAGCAGTGTCTCTGCCTGTCCAGATTTCTTTAAAACTGCCTACTGGACTTATCGCCTGCTCTTTGTTCTCTTTACCGTACATGTCTGACATTGGTTTTCAGTTTGGTCAGTCTCCTGGTGCTGGCTGTAGATGCTGCTGTCTTTGATCCACTATGGAAAATATCCTAAGGATTCACTATGGAGAGTTCCCTAACTGGCGGGACGCCGAGGCACATGCTACACTGCCTACCCTTTGGGAATTAGATAAGATTTCTTGTGCAGTCATAATTTTCTCATCTTCTAGGTACTTTCAGAACATAAATGCAATTATCAATGATTCATAATTCTCTTTCCTAATGAAAAAGAATGTAATTAAAAAGTTTTTGACCCAGATGTAAAAAAAAAATCTCAATTCCTATCTTTAACAAATAAATTGGTTAATGCGACAGCTTTCCTTCAGTTGAATCATTAAATTCAAACTGTTTTTATAAAGTTAAAACAGTAAATAGAACAACAAATCTATTTTCAGAGGTGCGAAGAATTAATACTTCGCTGATGTCTTTTGCTTAAAGACTCTGCATAAGTATTGTCACAGTTTCTTTACGTTTGAGATAAAAATATTTATGCCCCTTTATTTTATAAATTAGGAAGAAGAGTCCATTTACATCAGACACTAAAATAACTCCTTTGCTTCTTTTCGTTTAGGAGGAGGAAGATTACTCGATAATTGTGTGTTTTCCCAAATGCCACATATGGTACCTGAATCTATCAAATTACTTTTTTGCTTTTGCAAAATGCTGCAGCAGAAGAGCAGACCAACAATGGGAAAAGGTTTTATGAAACTGTGTGCTCTGTCTGTGCATGCCCAGCCCTGTGTTATGGGTGCAGAGATCTGACTGACAACTCAGGACATCCGTGCACTTGTATGCATGTTGCATTTCAAGACGAGCTGTGCTCAGGTGCCTTTCCTGGCTCCTCCAGAAGCCCCGAAGTCTCTAGCATGATCTGGCTTCATCTGATGGTGTGTCCGCGAGCAAGGACATCCAGGAAGTTAGTGCTGAACTGCATGAACACAACCACTGCTTAAGATGCCAGAATAAATTATCTGTAACCCAGCATTTCAGGTGACCTGGTCACCACCAAGCCTAGAAGGGCTTTTGTGAGTCATCTGCATTGTCCCTGCAGCTTGAGAAAGAGCATGAGAGGGGAAGGCTCTGCCTCTTAATCAGCTGAGGTCAAGATCAACCATAAATACACTTACTTAATGAGTGGGATCTAGGTTTTTTCCTTACTTCACTTATTGTTTCATCCCTTCTCAACATACTAACAAACCAGGCAGACAAGAGGCAGAGGCCTCACATGTCATTATTGTTTCGTGTGCTTTATTCTCCGCTTGTAGTCCCTGTGCGAGCAAAGTGTTTGTCTGTAATTCTGAGGGAATCTGACTTCCGAGCCTGAGCAAGCCTGCTCTGAGCCAGGCATATCTCCAGCAGTACCTGGGTGACTCTCGCCCTGCAGCCTAAGTAGGAAAGGAGGTAACTGTGGCCCCATTAGCTACACTGCATCACATGTTCTGAGGTGGTAACCCAGGTTTTAGGTTGTCTGCAATTATTCTGCAAACTAAAATCTATCCATTCCTCTGGATAACTGATAAGTTGCCTTTTAAGCAACCCTTCCAGGGACTAGCTTGACAAACCTCAAGTTGTACCGAGAAGCAGTTGGTTCGGGATGTCACAGCAGCTGCCCTCTCTGCATTTCCTTGATTTCTTCCCCCTTTCACAAATCAACGCCAGACGCCAGACACGCATCACCTTCCCACCACCTCCGACGCGTGCATGGTTGTTCTTCTCCACTTTCCCTGTGGTTTCCTCCAGTGGGACACCTGGGAAGGGATCCCGGGCCCCCCCGCACTCAGGGATTTCCTTGTCTTTGGATGGGCCCCGGCTTGTGTATCGCTCGGCCAAGCACTGACACATTTCTTAACAGCAAATGCTGTTTTTATTACTGAGAGCCGCAACTGCCAATTAGCACCATTAGTGTCAGC
>NW_009721840.1:0-651 GCF_000703405.1 Apaloderma vittatum | reverse complement strand
TTTCCAGCAGGACGTCCCCTGATCTGTACTGAATGGAGAGAAGAGGGTGAGCCAAAGACTCCAGTAACACCTCCCAGGGATGGAAGAGCATCGCTGCCTCCTGTTGTCATGCCAGGGAAGTTGGACGCCGTTGCTTCGCAGACAAACCTGCGGCAGAGCGCAGGACAGCACCGGGAAAAGCTCTTTACTTGAGACATCTGCTTTCTTTGTCCTCCAGCTCACAGGGAAGCAGCACCTTTGAGAGCCACTGACGTACACATCGCTTCCACCCACACCCCTTTCTGGAGCCAAAGGCTAAGACAGCGCACAGAGCGGTTTACAGAGACATCCGACGTAAGTTCATCTCCGAGATGCTCAGGAATGGGACACAGGCAGAGTGGGAGCAGGTTTTAATGGTGCAGGGAACTTGTGGAGGGAAGAAGAAAAATGCAACCCACGCTCACCTTTAGAAAACGCTGTAAAACTTTTTGCTGAGCGCTTTTCCCCTTCACAAGCCATCCCACCAGTGAAACCATTGCTCTGGAAACAACCATTCCACACAGCTGGGCTTAGCTAAGGTCACAATATAAGGGTTTGCAGAGAGAATAACTCAACTGGTGCCCATCATTTAACCCACCTTCCTGAAGGGGAAATACCTCTAACAAAACCAGA
>NW_009721839.1:671-1198 GCF_000703405.1 Apaloderma vittatum | reverse complement strand
GGAGCGGGGGACTCCAGGAGTGCCCAGGGGAGCTGTGGGGTCAGGCTGGCACCGAAAATAGCACCAAGGTAGTATGAAAGGGCAGGCATTCTACATCTGTTTTGCTAATGGGCCAGGGCAGGTGAGGTCCCGCAGAACAGGACTCAGGCATCAACAGCAGGGTTGGCTTATTTTACCGTCTGTTTCAAAGTATTACAAGAAAAAGATGCATTGCACGCCTGTGTGGCAGGGGTTTCCTGGTCAGGCTGGCACCGAAAATAGCACCAAGGTAGTATGAAAGGGCAGGCATTCTACATCTGTTTTGCTAATGGGCCAGGGCAGGTGAGGTCCCGCAGAACAGGACTCAGGCATCAACAGCAGGGTTGGCTTATTTTACCGTCTGTTTCAAAGTATTACAAGAAAAAGATGCATTGCACGCCTGTGTGGCAGGGGTTTCCTGCCCCTAGCTGAGCTGTTGCTAGGCAGATTTCAGGGAATCTGCGACATGGGCTAGTCCGGACTCGTCTATGGGACCTGGGCTGGGCCGG
>NW_009721839.1:0-240 GCF_000703405.1 Apaloderma vittatum | reverse complement strand
CCACCGCCCCCCTCGAAAGCCAGTGCGGTGCTGAATGGGGGCCTCCGGCTGTGGGGGTTGGGTGCAGTTCCTGGTGAGATGGTGGTGGCCACAGGGGGTCGATGGAGCCCCCTGGGGAGGTGCCAGTGGGGGTAGGGGCACTGGCAGAGCCCCCAGCGCTGGGGCTGGGCTGGAGATGGTGCTGGCAGGGAGCGACAGACCTGCGGGCGAGCACACACATGCATGGACACGTGTGTGCAC
>NW_009721838.1:0-7672 GCF_000703405.1 Apaloderma vittatum | reverse complement strand
TGACCGCTTCTCTCTGGGTGCGGCCAAGCCCTTTTTTGGGGGGGACAGATTTTACCAAGGGACAACTGTTTGCAGGTTTTAGTATTTTTTTTCCCCACCGACTGTTTGTTGGTATTGATTTCATTCGTCATTAATTGTGCAGAGCTACTTCAGGTGAATGAAATAAAAACTAGTATGAGTGGCAGAAGGTGAATAGCGTGAGAACCGGTAATGCTTCTTACAAACTGCTCCCATCGCCTCCAGCTGCTCCTGTCTCTGAGCAGGCACAAGTTCCTTGGCTTTTTGCACAAACTCTGTGCTTCTGCTCGTGCTGAATGCATATATATATATATGTGTGTGTGTGTGTGTATATTTATTTTTCCTACATTTCTGTATGGCCATCTGTGGAACTGAGGTTAAAAATAAAGCCCATAACTTCCAGACAATATTTTTGTCATCACTGCAGAAGTTTTTTGTAGTTTTTCTAGTTGCAGAGCAAATTTTTTTTTAAAAAAAAGTAAAATCAGTTTCATTGCACTGTGTCAAAAAATCCAGTGGAGACTAAATCTAACGTTGCCATTAAATACTGGGAGGCATGATAAATGCTAAACAGGATGATAGATGCTAAACCGATAGTGAATAAAGTTGGGTGAAGAAGCTCTATAAGATTCAATTTTGGAGTTCTAGGAAGCAGGCATTGTTTATTGCAGCACTGGATGCATGGGGGAGAATTCCTCTTATTATGCTTTACCATTATCTATAGTAAGCAAAGTTTAGATTGTTCTAATCATACATATTCATTATATGCCTTGGAATTGTCATACAGATACATATTATTTGCTAGACATTATTTGCGGTGTCCACCCTTTTGAGCATGTGCTGTTAAATGGGTTGGTGGTCTTTGAGACTCTCTGGTGGTTGTTTTCTTGGTGTCTTTTAGTTGAACTCTCTCTTGAGGCGTGGGCATTGTGGGTCCTCCCAGATGGCTCAGCTCTTCCCTGTTATCTGGTCCTAAACCGGTCCTAGTGGGCTTTAGTTGCAGAGCTTAAGAAGGCCTATGGTTTCTTATCTATGCCTACTAATAACAAAATCCAGGTTTTGTCATCATAGAAAATTTCAAAGTTGTTAATTTCGCACTACAGAGCTACAGTGGAGCCTTTGTGCAGATCTCAAGCAAGCAAAAATCAAACACTTCATAGTTACAGGGAAGTTTTCCACATCAAGTCTTTGTTCAAGGCATCAAAACCAGAAATTATTTTCATAGAATAGCAGAATGTTAGGGGTTGGAAGGGACCTCTAGAGATCATCTAGTCCAGCCCCCCTGCCAGAGCAGGATCCCCTAGGGCAGCCACACATCCAGGTGGGTTTTGAAAGTCTCCAAAGAAGGAGACTCCAAAACCTCCCTCGGCAGCCTGTTCCAGTGAACTTCTTTAAGTGCCAGATTTTGTTTATTCCCTTGTTTTAGAAAAAAATTAAAAAAGAAATGCAGAATTTGTTTTCTGTACACATATATATACACACAAACTAAACATTAAAGTATTACAGATTAGAAGCAGTACATACAGAAAATACAAATGTATTAAAGGTCGTAATTCTGAGACTGTAAGGATTATTTTGATTATTTGACTCAATTCCTGTTTCTTTTCCTACCAAAATTACTAGCTTGGAATGCTGCAGTTAATGCAGAGTTTTCTCAGTTGTTCTGCATGAATATTAACTCATTGGTAACTGGAAAGTGTGTCACCAGTGGTTTTTTTGTGTTTTTTTTGGTCTTGTTTTGTTTTTAATTTTACCACTCAATGGCAGTTTAGTAGTTCTGCACAGTTTTAATCAACATTTACATGAGCTGGAGTGGTCTTTTAAATTTAGCCTACTCGAGCAGTCTCATGAAGCCTTCAGTTGGCCTTTCAAAGTATCTTACTCTGGGGCGTATTAAATTACTGGAAACTTCAGATAAACTTTCTTGCCTTCCCACAGATTATCAGAGTTCAGCATTGCCTTCCAATAGCTAATGATTCATGTTTGCATTGTGATCATTGAAGTTTTGCTTATTCTAGCAGCTGAATTGTGGTGTGGTGGTTTTTTTTTTGTAGCCCTGGTGATTTGATACCTGTAGCAATAGATTTGTTAGTAAATAAATGCAGCTATTGTCATCTTTTAAAATGTAAGTTACTATTTAATTTGCTGTACTGTGATAAATATAAGTGCTGTATTTTAGAAGTACTGCATGTTTCCGTACTCTTCAGTAGTACAATAGGCTGTAGATGCAAATCTGACTTTCAAAATAAGCATATGTTAGGCCTTTATTTCTTTGGTAACAGTGGTTTTTAGAAGAGTATCCAGAGTGGAAGAAGTGTACATAACTGACTTCACTACAGTTTTGCTTTCTATTTTCTTTGGAGTCTGATTCAAGTACTGCACTTCGTACTTTTCTTATTTTTATTTATAAAAGGTTGCTGGAGACGTTGGGAAAAAAAAACCTCTCAAGAGGAGGCATTTTCTTGTGGTGTATTTTAAGTAATCCTATTAAGTTCTCATGTGATACTGTTGGCTTTTAATTTTGATTTTCTGTGAGAGGAATTGCATTGTTTTTTTCTGTTTGAAAAGACCTTTACTTTGTTATTTCTAACATTTCTGGCTGAACAGCCAGACACTATGTTTGTAAAAATGAGGAGAAAGTTTTTGTTTTGGCAAGTATGTTCTTGGTCGCTAAATGGAATGTCAGGACTAACCATTTTTGTGCTTCAGGCTGAAAGTAGCTTCAGTGAAGAGGAGGAAGAAAAACTTCAGATAGCTTTTTCATTGGAAAAGCAGGATCTTCATCTAGTTCTTGAAACTATATCATTCATTCTGGAACAGGTACCTTGTTTTTATCATTATGAATTGATAAATACATTTTTTTGAATCAATTGTGGATTTCAAAAACATAAAAGTCAAGTTTAAAAGGAAATAGTGAAAACATGTATCTATGGTATATTATGTATTTTTTGGGGGGCATGATTTTACTGCTTTTGTTTGCATGTCTTCCTGATTTGGACTGAACTCACTGCATTTGTGGAGTGAGTTTCCAGATAATGTAAATGTAACTGGTGGAAGTGACCTCTGCATGACTTCAAGAGATGTTGATAATCATGAGGTATAGTATTTCCTCTTATTTGTTGTAAGCAACCCAGACGTGCATTTTTTAAATTCCTGTAAGGAAAATATTAGATGGAATTATTAAGCACTCCTTAAGTTACAGGGTGTATCAGGTATGGAAGATTTTAATTCAGAAGCAGTGTGTGCTTGGGTGAACAGGCACACCTGATGCAGCTCTGTGTGACTGAATAGGTGACTGCATGGCATAGAGCTAAATATCTTGTAAATGGAGAAGATTTTCTTGTTCTACAGTCTACCACTATTCAGGATGAGAAGCCAATGTATTACCTAGTAAATATAGTAATTTTCTTAGAAATTGCCACAGCTGCAATGTTATTTATCTGCTTCAGGCAAGTACAGTAAGTGTGATGGTCGTTTGTGGGACTGGAATCTTGTCCTTTCTTACACATACCTATTTATGATTAGTTCACTTAGTTAACACATTCCACAGTATTAGTAAGAAAACAAAACAGCACCCCTCTTTGTGGCTCCTATCCAATAAAAAATCACAATAAAACCTGAGGTAATATCCAGACTGGAATTCTGAATTTTCACCTCAATAAAACAGCAAACTTACATGTTTTGTTGCCGGGTCCTAATTTCATCAGACAGCTTCATTTATATGATAATTATTGAAGATGAACAGAAAAAGCAGTTCAGTCCCCTCTAAGACTTTTGCATTTAAAAAAAAAAAAGAGGCGAGGGGGTCAGTCAGCTCAGTCAGTTGAGCGTGGCGCTAACAACGCCAAGGTCGCTGGTTCGATTTCCGTTCGGTCACCGTGTGTTGCCTGATCTAGTCGAGAGGTGGCGTCCCTGGCGACAGGGAGGCTGGATTAAAATGATCTCTAAGGTCCCTTCCAGCTTAGGCCATTATATGATATGATATGATATGGTAATATCTGTGCAAAGAAGAGCCCCAGGTGGAATGCGTACTGTATGAGGACTCTTTTTGTTCCTGCTGCTGGTCTGCTTCTTCACATGCTACATGTTCTGTCAAAGCATAACTTTTTTTAACAGCTGTTTGGTCTATGAATACATTATAGGTAGTAAGACTGCAGCATGAGGTTTGTCATACATATAGTTTATTTATCCTGTTTTTTCGCTACCCTGGTGCTGACAGAGTCCCCTTTTGAAAGTGGAGACCTGCATACTATGTGGACTGTTTACTACAAAAATTTATGCTAGTAGGAAGGTCATATATAACTCGCTTTTTTGTCAAATTGTTCCAGTCTTTTTAGAATATTGCCTCCTAGTTGTCCTTTCTTCATGGTCACATGAAAGCTTATTTTAGGCCTTTATTTCCTTCAGAAGCCTGTTGTTTTTTTTCAGTGATAGCTGCTTTGGCGTTATGTACAGTGTAAACATACATATACATATACTAAGATCTAACTTGTATATGCATTTTTTTCATAGTTTGTCTATCTTGAGAAGGATCATTTTGTAATACTGCATTTTGAGATAAAATTAAACTAGTTAAGAGTTTTCAGAGAATTAAGATGAACAGGATGCTTGCAGTCTCACAGAAGAGTTGCTGGTAAAAATTTTGTGTGAACATGGTGGCCATCTGTGATAGGATGTATCTGGGACAACTAGAACAGTACTCAACAACAGCAGTTATTTTTCCTTTTAACAGGCAGTCTATCATAATTTGAAGCCTACTTCATTGCAACAACAGCTACAAAGCATTCACCTGGATCAGGATAAAGCTGAAGCATTTTCCAGTGCATGGGCAGCTGCAGGTCAAGATACAATTGAAAAGTTCAGGCAGAGGGTTTTGACCCCTCAGAAGGTAATTATTTTTTCTAAGAGAAAACCAAAGCTGTTTATGTTTGTTTTAAAGCAAGGAGTTTAAACTAAAATGCAAAGTTTGTGACAAGCCAAGGTACTGGAAAACAAAAAGGGTCCTTATTATGTAGTAGATCTGGGCAATGGAGTGCCATTGTCTTAAAGAGATTGGCTGAGCTGCTGTAGCTGTTGGAACCTGACTACATGTGCGCTGTTGGCTATGCAAAGTAATACAACCTATGCGAGGTTTGGAGGTGCTTGAGAACATACATCACTATAGGGCAAAAGTAAAACATGCTCATAAACACTTGTGGTGGTTAAGCTCATGAGTTTAGCTCATCAGCCTGGTAATTCTCAATGCTTAAAGTGTATCTGAGCTTCTGCCATCTTCAATTTTGTAAGCTAGTGGGATGGAACATTTTGCGAGATACTTCCTATGACTTTGAGATACTCTTCTACAATGGCAGAGTAATCTTACTTCATATGTGCCTGCTACCAGTTAAAACTTTAGTACATGTTGTGGAAGTCTCATTCTCTCTTTAGCAATAGATGTCTGCACGTATGAGGTGTTACAGCATCCTTATGTTGATTCATAATAAGCCTTCAGCTGCATTAGAAGTATACAGAACACGTTAGTGTCGTCCAGGATCGAAGGGTTCAAAAGAATTGTGGAACACTGACTCAGTTGTCCTTGCTTTATTTTTATCATTGCTATGTATCTTCTTGGGCTAAGATTCAATTTGTTACTTGATGTTTTGTTTAGTAAAATATACATAGTAAAGAAATTTTATATATAAGGTACACATGATAGATTGACAGAAATAGGACAACGTAACTTACACCAGCAGGTTTACACCTCAACAAACTTAGAATTTTATTGAAGTGTAAAACGCACATTTTGGGAAGACAAGGCATGACTGTGGAGCAGACTAAAGATATTCAGAATTGCATCACAGAAGATTTTTCCAAAGTATTTAAACCTCATCCTTCATAAAAGTAATTTGGTGAGTAATTTGAAAACCAAGAGAAATCACGGACGATTAAAAAGCCAGCTTCTCAGAATACAGCATATGTATGCTGAATGGAAGGCAATTCTGAAGGTACCCTAGAAAGCAACTGAGAATTTTCTTCAGACTGTGCACTAATACATATTTTACTGATGGGTCTTCAGCATATGAGAACCTAGTGAAAACACTTGTGATTCTCTTTTATTTGGAGCTTGTGCCATGCACACGTTGTTTGGGGATAGCATTATTCTATTTCTTGTTTGCGGTTTTGTGAGCTCTGCAACATATAATGCTTCTGGTGTATTTTACAGTTTAGGAGATTCTTTGTGACTTCACTATGATCTCATATACTGGAATGGCATTTGGCTAGTATGTTACATCCCATATGAAGCAATTTTAAACTGTCCTTTGTAATTAAGCTTGCAGAAAAGCAGTTGCTAAAATATCATAGTGCAAGTTACTTTTTTTTTTTTAGCATGAAGGCAGGTTTATAGATGTGTGCCTCTACATGTGATTAAAGCATCATTTCATGTTCTTATTGTTTCTTTTCCTAGCCTAGATGACAAGTTGAGTATCAGTTTGAGTGTGAATGTATAATTTGAGTCTGAACTTGAATTTGCTTTCTCAGTTTGCTTTGAAAACATCTTGATCCTGTAGATTTTGGTTGAATAAAAAATTTTTAAGTTCGGGGGAACTTTTCCTTAACCCTAAGCCTCAGTCGACAAAACTAGTTGCTAAATAAAGTTTTTATTCTGCTGACAAGGCTCACAGAGTTAAAATATTCTAAAAATTCCATGGGATAATGGAAAAAGAACTTGCCATCCTTATCTTATGAATCTCCTTGTAATGTCTTATGTGTACAGTAAATGCATAGTGCCTTCATTATTTCATTCTGTATTCTATAAGTAATCGTATATTGACACCTATTTGCTATATTGTCTTTCTGAACCTTGAGAAATGGTGGCCAGAATATTCTCCTACTTGTGATACATTGTCATAGTAGCAAACATTCATCAATATATTGAGTTAAAGTTTTCAAATAGAATCCTGAAAAATACATAGAATGCAGGCTTTTTAGATTTCATTTGCAATTTAGCTTTTTAGATTGATTTAAAGATTATATAAACTTCTTTCTTTGTAAAAAGATAGGTGGATCCAATTATTAATAATTTCTGTAACATGTATGTATGGGTATAACATTTAAAACAATCGATACTATGTATGTGCCTCTTGTGTAGGTCCTTCTGTATGTGGCCGTGTGTAAGAGTGATTTGCACTGTTCAGTTCTCTCACAGAAGCAATGCTAGGTACATAAAAAGAATATGACCATTCTTTTGACATAATTGTTAGCAACAGAATCACAGGATATTTGAAGCTGGAGGAGGCCTCTGTAGCTTCACTGGTCCAGCCTCTCTGTTCAAGCAGGGCGGCCTAGAGTCACTTGCCTGAGAGCGTGTCTAGACAGTGTTTGAACATCTCAAAGGATGTAGACTTCCACCATCTTCACAGACAACCTATTGCCAGTGTTTGGTAACCATCAAAGGGCAAAGTGTTCTCTTGCGTTAAGGCAGAGCCTCCTGTGTTTCAGTTTGTGCCCATAGCCTCTAATCCTGTCACTGGGCACCACTGAAAGACCCTGTCTCTGTCCGTGTTGCACTCTCCTTTCAGTTATTGATAGACATGGATGAGATCCCTCTGAGCCCTCTCTTTTCCAGGCTGAACAGTCCAAGATCTCTCAGCCTTTCCTCATAGGAGAGATGCTT
>NW_009721837.1:0-813 GCF_000703405.1 Apaloderma vittatum | reverse complement strand
CCAGCTAAAAAAACGGGTATTTCACATGGAGACTTAAACGCTAAACCCTACATATTGGAATCTAAATGCCAGTGAAAAAAGTAGGACTTGTAGTGAAAGTTGTTCCGTTTCTCCAGACATTTCATGAATAGCACTACCTCGATGGACCTCATAACCTTTCTTCCATGGCTTCTCATGGAACAAAGCCAGATTGTAGCATGTGCTTTAAAAGACCTCAAGCTCCACTGTAGATTTTTTTATAAAGTGCAGTATAGGATTGGCCACGGTGTGGCAGTTGTGGAAACACATGGTTTTTAGATCTGACGAGAAGATGGACTCCCTATATTTTACTACACAGCTGTAGTAAGCACCTATGTGTGCTGAGCAAAAAGTTTGACCTCCAACATGCAACTAGGCTGGGATTTTTTAAACAGTGTTGGTTTTTTTAAACACTTACAAGAAAGCTGAACATGTGTTTTGAGTTCCTCAAAACACTTTACTGTGCACTGAGAGGTATGCCTGTTAGCAGGAGGATTAGATCAGTCTATCAAGTTCAGTACACACAGTGTCTAACTGGAGAAATGCATGATAGAGCACCTTTATTCTTTAATATCTTTTTCTGCTTTCTATGCAGATTTTAGAAAGAAGGGGGGGGTGGTTTGTTTGCTTTTTTACTTTTTTAATCCAATACTAGATAAGCTGAATTTCTATGAGTAAGTTACAGGAAAGAAGCATCTCCTTAAAGTGACTGCAGAGCACTTTCTCTGTCAGACGTTTCCTAGCTATTCTGTTTCCCTATTTCTTTTGTTAGCCCTTTCTGACCAGTGTCTATGC
>NW_009721836.1:0-204 GCF_000703405.1 Apaloderma vittatum | reverse complement strand
CTTTCATTCGAGCTTCTCGTTTCAGCTCCTCATTATATTTCTGCAGCTTCACCTTTGGTCTGAGATCATCCAGGTTAGGGTTTGTTGGTTTGTTTTTTTTCTCATTTCCTCTAGTAACTTGGAACGAAACCGGAGGAGGGCAAACAGGCTCTGCTCTCCTCTCAGCTGTAGTCATGGAGCTTCTCCCGCTCGCTTTGCCGGCGC
>NW_009721835.1:0-3398 GCF_000703405.1 Apaloderma vittatum | reverse complement strand
CCACTGAGCCCTTAGCCCTTGTGGGCTCCCAGCCGCGGTGAGCCCCCAGCCCCGGGGGACAAAACGCTGCCAAGCCACACAGATAAGGTCCCGACTTTTAATCACCAGCAGCGCCCAGCAGTCCCCACCAGGACTTCAGGAGAGCGTCCCCAGCCCCCAGGATGAGGGATGATTACCAGGGAAGGAGCAGCAGAAAAGTTTTATATCAAAAAGGAACGAACGTCTGTCTTGAGAGAGGGCCCAATGCACGAATAACACCGAGTCAAAGGGAAGCGATGCTTTATAAAGGGGGATCGATAGAGATGTTCATAACTGTTCAACACAGGTAATAGAAAAAGCTGTAAAATAAATTTAACCTCATTTACCACGCAGGCAATCTAAAAATACACTGGGTAAATGAGCAGGGGGCCTCCCCAGGAATACCATTCCTGAGAGCTGTCACATGAAATGAGGATTGCTCTGATCCTGAGCCCACGGAGGTCAAATTAATCATTCTTACTGGATTAATTGAGGTTTACGTAAGACCACTCTTAGATTTGTTATTTCTCCTTTCAACATCAGTGTGTTTCTGGGACTCCTCTTTTAAACAAAGAAGTGAGTTTAACCTGCCTGAATTTCCAGGAACGCAATTGTTGCCAGGTTTAAGCAGAGCCCTCAATTAGTGGAAGTTTGCTGCGCTGTCCTGTCTCTTCCGTGGGGATAGCGATGTACTGCTCCCCGGTTAACCTCAAATTCTATTAACTGTGAAGAGCTACGATAGTTCATTTTGAAGATCTGAGAGTTAAATATTGCAATAAATCAGTAAATGTGTTATTGCAATTTCCTGGCATATAAGAAATGTCTTTCTATTAAAAAAAATCTAATAGCGAGTTAAGTCTAATATCTTTTATTGGTTTAAATGTCAAGTTTCCCATCAGTATTTATATAAATCACATACACAAAAAGTGAATTAAATCATACTACTAGTGGCATGTGTAGACAAAGGAAATCCTATAAGCAATCAAAAGAGAAATAAGATTTTATTGGTTTCTGAATTAGTACTGAAGATGCTTTGTCTTCTTTGTGTAATGCATTACTAACACCCCAAAACCCCTCTTTGCTGCATATTTTAAGGGCTGACAAGTGCATCAGATTATACATCTCAGTGCCTAAACAACTGTAATAGCTGCCAAATAACAAATTCAACGTAGACAGTGAAAAGCAAGTGTATTAATGATATGTTCCTGTGCCAAGATGACTGCAAATAAGAGGAGGAAATACAAATAATTGGAACAAAAAAGCAATCAAAACCAAGAAATCATAATATCCTGTACATTAGGAATTATATTCTTCTCTTGGTAGTTAGCCTGTGTAAAAATACAATCAGGCCCTTCCGAGCAGGCAGTTCATCAGTCATATAATAAAATTCAAGATCATTATGGTATGAATATAGGGTGAGAAAAGAAAAGAGAGAGGCTCTCATGTTCCCTTGATATTTTTAACCAAGTGCCCAGCAAATGCATCACTATTGTAACTTGTAAGTAAAAACAAGTATCAGTGAAGCCATTTTTAAAGCAGAATACAAGTCATGCCATATAAAAAAGTTTTTTATGTGCTGAACTTTCTGACTTTTCCGAAAAATCCCCTCTTCCCACAAACCAAGTCTTTCAGATATCTGTTTGGAGCTCTTCTTTCAGTCACAAAGGAATTAATGTTAAAAGGTCATGTTCAACACAACTTCTCTATGGGATCTGCAAAAGTAAATCTGTTCCTGTTAAACTGTCAGCATGAGAGCAGTTGTCTAGCAACACAAACAGCTGTTTCTTAACAATTATTCCTAGCAAGTGAAATTACTTGTCTGGTGTTTACTATAATTTTTTTGACATTTCTACATTTTAGTTTCATAAATCACTGCCCAATCTGAATAAGCCTTAATTTTCTTCACGCTGATGCATATTATTCAAACACTTCCAGAATAAATGGATTTACAGTAGTTTCATTTAGAGAGGCTTCCATTTCTACATATTCTTCTAATTTTGTTTTTCTCACACATAGATGTTTTAAGCTGCATATGTGACAGTTAAGCGCATCCAAGACCTGCACGCAAAGATTATCCTTCCTTCTTCCATTATAAAAGTTGTTGGATTTTGGCATGTGGGTTTAAGTAAGGGCAACCTTACTGAGGAACAACTTACTTATGAAGATAATCAGGTTCAAACACCTGGTGTTTGGATTTCAAAATAGCAGTCATTTGCTTTAGTGGTACCCAAATACGACTGAGTATTCTAATTAATTGTTTCATAACGCCTTGCACAAAGCATCCCGAAGTCTTTTAGACTTTACGGACATTACAGACTTGTTTTTCTACTTCTCTGCATGTAGTGCAGTTATTAATATCTGAGGAAATAGGTTATAAAATGACACTCTTCGGATGTGATACCTGATTTGGCATTGTACCAGAACAGCAGGATTTGATGTGAGGCCCAGCAGCACCGTGTTCAGCTCAGCTGTAAACCAGCCGCAGTTGTGGAAGCTCAGACAACTGCCTGATAATAAAGCAGCTCGTTATTGCGCGATGACAGTGTAAGGGATTTGGATGGGGCCTTCAGGGGCCACCTGGCTCAGCCCTCTGCTCCAGACCGGGGTCAAATATATGTGTCATTTCTGAGGGATGTTTGCACTGCTGTTCCTGGAAACTTCAACTGGAGCATGTGTAATGTCCCACGCCATCTATTCCAATCCTTGCATTGTTTTTAATGTTTTAGAGATGGCAACCTAAATTGTCCTGGTGACAGTTTAGGTCTCTCACTCCTTGTCATTCCTGTCACGGTGGATAAAACGGATTATTCCTTCACTTGACAGCACTGGTTTTACGTGCTTGGACACTCCTACCATATCTCCTTTTTTCGTCTCTTTTGGCTAAATAGATTCAACTTGTCTAGTGTTTCCTCACAAACTGTGGGTTCCAGGCCTGATTCCCCGAGCAGGGAGCCCAGCTGTGTCCCAGCAGAGTGCCCAGGCTGGAGGCAGCAGCCTCACTCGTACCTCACCGGTGGTAAAGGGGCGATGGTTTTAAACTAGAGCAGGGTAGATTTAGATTAGGTGTTAGGAAAAAGCTTTTTCCTATGAAGATAGCGAGGCACTGTAACAGGGTGCCTAGACCAGTCGTGGACACCCGGGACCCCTAAAGTGTTCAAGGCCAGGTCTGAGGGGACTTTGAGCAGCCTGGGCTGGCGGGAGGTTCCCTGGCCACGGCACGGGGTGGAAGCAGGCGATCCCGAAGGTCCCTTCCGACCCAAACGGTGCCGTGACTCTGTGAAACCCCAGGATCAGGCCCTGCTTTGCTATTTGCCCGCGCATGCACCTGATGTATTGTACAGAATTATTTAGTGTCTGGCACGTATTCGATGTTCTCCTTT
>NW_009721834.1:564-816 GCF_000703405.1 Apaloderma vittatum | reverse complement strand
AATTAACCACAGAAACCCGGAGGTAATTAACCAAGCGCCGGCCCGACAGTCCATAAAGCATTTACTGCGCAGTCATGAAAAACTCCTTCGAGGTCCATAAACACCACAGCTGCGCCTTGGCCCTGTGTCCCTGCGTCCCCATGGGCACTGGGTGGCACTGGCCGGCACCCGACCTGTGGTGTCAGGGGCGGATTTGGGTGCAATCCCCATCCCGGGGCTGCTCCTCGCCTCCTGGAAAGGGAGGAGAAAAAC
>NW_009721834.1:0-533 GCF_000703405.1 Apaloderma vittatum | reverse complement strand
TCACCCAGCCGCTGGTGCTGTGAGAGGAGCCAAATTCGTGAGGGATGGTGAATTCTCACTCAGAGTCGGTGAACCCGTCGTTTTGAAATAAACCGACGAGGTGGGTTCAGTTCGAAGGGAGAGGTCTGGGGCACAGAGGGCAGGATGGGGTGAGCAAACGGAGGGGAGAGAGCGGGCAGAGACCGGAGCAGGGCTGGGGATTTTCCATCCCTGACCGTGGTGGGGTCCAGCCAGATCTGCTGGGAGCAATTTTTTCGTATTTTCACATTAACACCAACCCAACCCCTCGCTCGGAACACAAGGGGAGCCTCTCCCTTCCTGCTCCCTGAGCCCATCCCCTGCTTTTCTCTCCTGCTGCCCCCGTGATCCCCGGCAGCTCCAGGTGGGGCTGATGCCCGGCTCTGGAGCAGCACCAGCGAGGAAATTCAGCGTTTTGACCCTCACCAGCCGTCTCCCACCCTCTGCCTCTTCCCCTCCTCGCTGGAACCCCACGAACATCCTCGGATGAAGGCCTCACCAGGCCAGCGGCCACT
>NW_009721833.1:0-268 GCF_000703405.1 Apaloderma vittatum | reverse complement strand
GAGCTGCCGGGATGAGTTGACGTTCGCTGCACTTTGATTTTCTGGTCGGGGTTGTTTTGTTGGTGGGGTTGTTTGGTTTTTTTTCTTCCCAACCCTCCGGGGACTTATTTTTTTTTTTCCTGGGCATAGAAGGGAGGCCAACTATTGTTCTGTAATTCTCCTTTCAGAACCAATGCAGAGTCCGGTCTCGCTGGAGAGAAGTCTCTGCTGGCAGAACAGGTTATATAATATTCTTGCTCCTCTGGGGCACGACGCTTGCTGGCTGAAC
>NW_009721832.1:0-645 GCF_000703405.1 Apaloderma vittatum | reverse complement strand
TCCTCATTAACTCCCCCCCGATCGGCTTGAATCGCGCCTAATTAGCCTAATTAATTAGCCTAATTAAGCTTAATTAGCTGTGATCAACCCCTAATTACTCCCTAATTAGTCCAATCACCCCCTTATTACCCCTTATTAACCCCTAATTAACCCTTATTAGCCCCTAATTAGTTCTTATTAACCCTTAATTATCACTTATCAACCTCTAATTACCCCTTATCAACCCCTAATTATCTCTTATTAATCCTTAATTGCCCCTATTTACCCCTTCTTAATGCCTAATTACCCCTTATCAACCCCTTATTACCCTTATTCATCCCTTATTAACTCCTAATTACCCCTCATTAACCTATTAACCTCTAATTACCCCTCATTAACCCCGAATTCCTCCTCATTAACCCCGAATTAACCCTTATTAACCCCTAATTTCCCCTTCTTAGCCCCTGATTAACCCTTATTAACCCCTAATTACCACTTATTAGCCCCTAATTGCCCCTTATTAGCCCCTAATTCCTCCTTATTAGCCCTTAATTACCCCCATTATCCCCAATTACCCCCTATTAACCCTTAATTCCCCCTTATTAACTCCTAATTGCTCCTTATTAACCCCTAATTCCCTCTTATTGCCCCTAATTATCCCTTATT
>NW_009721831.1:2579-4583 GCF_000703405.1 Apaloderma vittatum | reverse complement strand
GGCATCACCTCCAGGGGCAAGAACTGGCTGATCTGTGCGCTGGGTCCAACGCTGATGGACAAAACACAGGGCTCTTTCCTTTTGCTGCCTCCCTGCCAGGCTAACCCTCTTCCCCCCAAAAAATCCGCAAACACCAGCAGCAGGTCCTCCATCCCCAGGGCCAAACAGATTTTGTCCCAATATTTATTTTATTTTTTCATTTGGGAGGCTGGTGTGGAACTGAGTCCTGCATGGCTCAGGGTTTTATGGAGCTGGTGAGTGGCTTTGAGGCTCTCCCAGGATTTAAGCAGATGATGGGCTTGGTCTGTAAAAGAGCTTTATTCTGAATTCCTGTGATTCTGGAAGTGGTTTAAGTCAGTCTGAAATAGGAGTTGAGATCAGGTGTCCAGGGAGCTACCCCCAAACCCTGAGCCTCCATGGAGGGCAGGGTTTCTCAGGGCACGTCAGGCTTTTGGGATCTCGTGGTGGGGTTTTTGGTGAGGTACAAGGAAATCCAGAGCTCAGCATCGTCTTACTGATGAGACTGCAAAATTCCCCCAAACTCCTGTGGAAACTCCAATCGCTAATTTAAAGGAAACTCCAATTTAGGTGCTTTCGACCATGCTGACACTAAGGGTCAGAATCTGGAACGGAGCTGAACTTTAGACTGACCAATGATGGATCAGGCAAATCGGGTTTTTTTTTAGGAAAAAAAAAAAAAAAAAAAAGAAAGCACCTTTACAAATGTAAAACTTGGAAGTATCGATATTTGCATGTGCAAAACTCCTTCAGTAGGGAAGATTCACGCTGTAAAAAGAAACTGAGCCAGGCTGGTAGCACCTTTTTTTTTTTTTTCTAATTGTTATTTGGATTTTTAAAGCCCACAGCAAATTCCCCCGACTGAAACACAATCAGAGCAGTGTCCCTTTCTGACGATTGAAAAACGAAAGCAAAGACCAGCGAAAAAAACCAGGCTTACCTGTTTTTAAATGTCTACAAAAAGAACAGGTACCTGCGTGTTTTGGGGCTGCAGCTCTCCAACCTGGGAACGGTGTGGGGTCTCCTCCATCCGAAAGCCTTACATCCAGGCAAGGTGTGGTTTGCAGACCGCGAGTATCTTTTTTTGGGTGGATGTGTACGTGCTAAAACTGGTGTTCCCCCTGGCTGCAGGCAGCCCTGCCTGGATTTGGAGGTGTCGGGGTACCTTCCTCCTTCAGCAGCCTCAGCCCTGCCCACGATCATGTTCGAGCTTCCCTGCTTTGCCCTGAGCCTGGTGAGGAATTTGGGTTCTGTCCCTGGCACAGGCTCGTTGTTATTAATATCCCTCCTTATTTGTTCGGCTGTAACCGAACAACCAGGACTGCTCTTTCTTGCTATGATCCCTGGAATTTTTGGCAATTCCCCGCTTGCCAAGCCTAATCCAGAACCTCCACAAGCTGCATTCACCCGTGGGGTTACCACTTGGTCTTTAAAACAAAACAGTGCTGTGGCAGTGCCCAGAAATTAAAGAGGGGCAGTGAGATGCTCCCAGCACCCTGGATCGACAGCCTGATGGGGAACGGGCACACAGGGGGAAAACAGGGAGGAGGGAAATTGGTATTTGGAGAAATGGGATTGATTTGTTGCTCAGAACGTGTTTGACAGGGCAGGAGGACCCAGGGGATTTCAGAAATAGCCTGGCAATGCTCGCAATGAGGTCTGCACCCACGGGGAGGGGGCCACAGGGCAGTGCCCCCGCTTTAAACAGAAAGAAACCTGTGGGGGTGTGATGTCCCTGCAGCAAGGTGAGCTGCAGAGCCATGCAAGGCTGCGCGGATTCGAGCAGAGCCCAGCACCGGACCCAGGACTTCGGTCCGGGAAGGTCGTTTTCACTTTTGTTTTTGCAGTTTTTGCAGAACTAAAGCCCGCGGCCGGTGCGGGCGAGGATCCCACAACCTGCAGCTCCCTTCTCTGCAATGAGAAAGTGAAAATGGCTGCAAACAGGGAAACAAGAAGTGATTTCTTTCTTTTCCCTGCGCCCGACAC
>NW_009721831.1:0-2548 GCF_000703405.1 Apaloderma vittatum | reverse complement strand
AGTTTTTTTTTCCTTTCCCTGGCGCCCGACACTGGGCACAAAGAGGCAGCCGGCACCGTGCCGGGCTCAGCATCGCACCGGGCAGCACTGCCCTGTGTTGTCCTGGTGAGCCCACCAAGCCGGGAAACTCGCCGGGATGTCCCCGGTCAGGGGGTTTGCGGCCATGGCAGGAGGGGACAGGGACAGAGATGGGGCCTTTGTTTCCCCTCCCGGCTTTGTTTCCCGATGGCCCCATTGATGAAGCCCCATGCGGCCAAACAGCCCCGGACCCACCCCGAAACAGTCCTTTTAATTTGATTAAACAGCTCCTTCCACCGAGGCAGGGTGGATTTAACACTTACCAGAGTAGTATTTTCCTGTAGTCCTATTCCGGGGACAAATTCCTAAATCACCTGATAAATTATAGGCTTAATGCTGCCGCTTTTGAGAGAGTGAGCTCTGAGTTTGCAGGACAGAGTGATGCTGGCACTGCGGAATGCATGTGCTGCGGCTGGGGGGTACATGCATGAATTAGTGGGTATCCCTATTTTTTTTTTTAGACAACATTTCAGGCCTGGGAGGAGATACTGATAGGGAAATCCATGTCCAGTGCTTGGAAAATGCTGCACCTTTGCAACACCACCTGAAAAAAAGGTGATTGAAATAATTCCCTGCTCCTTCAGCAGAGCTCTGCAAAACTGCAGGCACTGATTGTGTGTCCCCAAAATGCAGCCACCCCCAGGAGGGATGTGGGGGACCAGATGCTGGCCCCAGCCGAGAGGATATCTCGCCCAGCTCTGCTCCATGTCCCAGCAACGGCCACCAAGCCCCACAAAGCTGCATTTGGGATTTGAGTGCTTAATTCCTTCTAATTTCACTGGGAAAGGAGAAACTGGATCCTCTAAGGCAGCTCTGGAAAAAAAATCTCTGCCCGGGTTGTTGGGTAATTGGAAAGGCTACCCGACTAATTAACAGCATGGTGTGTTTGTCGCCTCCAAAGCCTTCTTGAACAACAGTTAATTAATCCACAATGTTCTGGGCCTTGCAGAGACGGGTGTCATTACCCTCATTTCACAGAGGGGGAAATGTGCAGATCAGAGGTGAGGAGGCGTGTTCGAGGCCAGGTGAAGATCACGTTTCCCCAGTGTTAGTGTTCGGTGCTTTTGCTGCACCATGTCCCTCTCAGATGCCTTTATTCAGCACTGCTGGGACTTTGCTGTCTGGAGAGGTTTCACGCTGTGCCTGGAGCTTCCCCCTGCACTGCCCTGGTCCCGGCTGCATCGTGAGGAGTGCTTGCTGAGGATCCTCCTTCTGCACAAGTAGTTTTGCAAAAATGAAAAGCCTTAAGCAGGACCTGGCTCGCTCTGAGATCGAGTTTTCTCATTTCCAGCATCCTTGGGTTGATGGAGGCAGGGGAGCATGTATTTAGTTTCTCTCTATATAGAGGCCACTCTCCCTGCAGCCTCTCGAATGCTCCAGGGAAGGGAAAACACATCTCTGTCACGGGAGGTGCCTGAGGCCACGCAGGAGGACAGCAGCAAGGTCTACACTTACTGCTTCAGTCACATCATCTCTTCCAGCCCAGGAACTCGCTGAGCTCTGCAGGGCTGGGATCAACGTTCATGGCTCTGCAAGATCCAGCATCCCCCCAGTTGCTGCAGGGATGAGAGGAGACCCCCACGTTCCCACCCATTTCTGCTCTTTCTCTGCAACGTGTGGTGACTGCACAAGCAAGAAGGCTCTGCAGATGAGTCTGAGATAATTAACTGCCTTCGTTAATACTTGCCCATTCTGGTAAGCACCACATTTGCCATGCTCCATGTTTCTGACTTTCTCAAGGCACCTCAGGGCTGGACTCTTCCTGGGAGACATCTCAAGGGTGGAACATCCTGAGATAACAGCCCTGGGGAGGGGCTTTCCTGACATTCACCATATCCTGAAGAGTTTCCAGCAGAAAAAAAGAAATATTTCTACCTCCAAGAAGCGGGACTTGCCCAGCTCTGTGTGGGAGAGGCAGCAGTGGAATGGGGCACACAAGACCCATCCTTCTTCCCGTTGCTGTTACTTCAGAGCTCGCGTGCAAGTCCCTGCTGAAATATTTATTACTGGCCACGATCAATAAGAAGTCCCCAGGAAAAGACACTTCTGGCAGCTGGCTCCTCCGCTTGCTTTCGGAGGGTGTTGTGGGGCCAAGGCATGTGGGTTGCTGGAAAAAAAAGGCCTGAGTGTGAGTGCCTGCCCCCCATCTATACTTGGGGGGGGGGAATGGGGTAGAAATGGGAGATTGAAACACTAGTGGGGCTCAGGCTTCATCCCCACTAAATCCCAGAAGCCAGGTTTAATTTCCTCCCTCCTTTAAAGAAAAATTGGGATTTGCTTTTAATCCTCTGCCAGAAGAAGCCAGGCTTGGAGGGACTCAGTGCCCTGGGCTCGCTGCTGCCTGGGTCTGTGATGTATATAACTCCATATAAAGAAATATATATATAAAGCCCTCAATATATAGCTTGTGGAGGGTGCTGGCTGAGCCATGGCAGCCCACGCAGCGCAGGGTGAGCAGGATGAGCCAGTG
>NW_009721830.1:393-651 GCF_000703405.1 Apaloderma vittatum | reverse complement strand
CGTTGCTCCTCTCCCTCCCCACAGCCTGGCTGCAGCCTGCCCTGGGAGCACGCCAGCCGAATAACCCAGGGATGTGGCAACCTCTGACACTCCCACCCAAGCCCCCACTGCCTCAGACAGAGCGGGACTGCCTTACCCAGCACCCGAGAGGCCGCTGCTGACAGACGGAGAAGGTGGCGGGGTGCTCACAGTCTCCTTGCCATAGGGGGACGCTCCACCAGCAGCTGGTGCCGAGGTCAGCCGGGAGGGGGGGCAGGC
>NW_009721830.1:0-231 GCF_000703405.1 Apaloderma vittatum | reverse complement strand
GGAGGAGACCCGTCAGCATCAGTGGGGCTGTGCGCTGCCCCTCTCCCACCAGCCCCAGCTGCCCGCTGGCCCCTCAACACACTCACCCCCACAAAGGGTATAAACTTCTGGCAGGAGTCCTCGTCGGGGCTGCACAAAGAAGAGAGGCTGGTCAGGGTCCAGGCGTGCTGAGCCCCGGTGTGACGTGGCTAGCCTGGTGGACCAGGGACCCCCACACTGGCAGGGGCCAAT